>NW_007066895.1:0-1300 GCF_000164805.1 Carlito syrichta | reverse complement strand
TTCCAAAGACGCGGTATTACAGGCTGAGCCACCGAGTCGGCTTGGGTGTTGTTAATTAGCAGTTCTAGAGGTTATTTTGATATCGTTTACCAGTTAGCAGGGCCTACAACTTGCGCCCTCAGTATAAGTAACTGGTGCATCCCTAAGCTGTGTGTTTCTTCCAAGGCTTGGAAGGAGGTGATAACTCCTTACCTCAGGTCTCTCTAACATTCAGCTGTATAACTTACTGCTGGCCTTCCTTTTTGTGAGTGTACCATCTTTATATTTTCTATGAATTGTGCTTATTTCAGTGGGAGAATGAAGTATTGAAACAGTGGTTCTTAGATGCGGTTGTTTGCCAAGCCTGACATTTCAAGGGAAATTGGGTAAACCTGTTTTTAACCTAAGTAATGATGATGGAGGTTGCAGGATCTTCTAAAATGTCAGAGTGATAAAATTGGGCATGGCCTCTTAACAGCATAAGAAAACTTGAATGCAGTTTACCACCATCCTTGAAGGACTTTGACACTGTCACTATTAACTGATTTCTTGGGTCTTTTTGCTCTACCCAACCTCTCTTTTCAGAAATTCAGAGGAAGAAATGATGTATGCTAAAGCAGATCACACACACACACACATACACAGACACACACGCATAGATTTATATAAAATCTTATTTCTAATAATAGGCTATTTTAGGAACAGCGTATAATTTGCTATGAAAGTCTGTGATAATAAGTGACTAATTCAAAAGATCAAATACTTTAACTTATATTTGTGAAAATGTCAACACAGTATAAGAAAGTGAGGGCAAGGTCAGTTTCCAGAAGCATCTATCAGGTCAAGCCCCAGCACATCCAGGGTCTGCTTCTGAATCATCTTCTCTAAGTCCAGAGGGGAACCATGGTCCTCAAGACTCTCCTGTCATTTAAGTTACATCACCAGCCTCTTGGTCTGAGACTTGCACCCTGGTTCTTCAACTAGCTTTCACCACCAGCTTTTCTTTCCCAAGAGACATAATAATAGCGTTGCAGAAAGTGGTTTTGTGTATCAGACAGACTGGAATTAAAATCTACTACTTAGTAGCTGTGCTTGAGAAAGTAATTTTCCTTTATAAATTTCAATTTTCTTCTTTGTAAAGTGGGCGTGACCATGACTAACACATTGGGATTCTGTGAGCTAAAGTATATAGAGTACCATGTGTGTTGCCAAAACATAATAGGAATGTCGTAAATTGTTTATATTATTTTCTCTTTTTCACACATTCTAAAATTGAGCTGGATCCAATATTAAATCCTCATATGTTCCTTTGTCAGTGTTC
>NW_007066894.1:0-873 GCF_000164805.1 Carlito syrichta | reverse complement strand
AAGGTATTTCATCTTTTTGTGGCTATGTGAATGGAACTGTGTTTTTTATTTGGGTTTCTGTTTGTTTATTATTGGTGTAGAGAAATGCGATTGTCTTTTGTACATTTATTTTGTATCCTGAGACTTTGTCCAAAGGCTTTTATCAATGTAAGGAGACCTTTGACAGATTCTCTTGGGTTTTCAAGGTACACCATCATATCATCTGCATAGAGAGATAACTTGACTTCCTCTTTTCCTATTTGAATACCTCTGATTGCCTCCTCTTCTCTGATTGCTTTAGCCAGGACTTCCAATACTATGTTGAACAGGAGGGGAGAGAGTGGGCATCCTTGTCTAGTTCCAGTTTTCAGGGGAATTGGTTCCAATTTTTGTCCATTTAGGAGTATGCTGGCTGTGGGTTTCTCGTAGATGGCTTTTACTATTTTGAGGTATGTTCCCCGTATGCCTAGATGTTCAAGGGTTTTTATCAAGAAGGGGTGCTGGATTTTATCAAAAGCTTTTTCTGCATCTAGTGATATGATCATGTGGTTTTTGTTTTGACATCTGTTGATGTATTTAATTACATTTATGGTTTTACGAATATTGAACCAGCCTTGCATGCCAGGAATGAAGCCTACTTGGTCATGATGGATGATTTTTGAGATGTATTGCTGAATCCGGTTTGCTAGGATCTTGTTGAGAATTTTAGCATCTATGTTCATCAAAGATATTGGCCTGTAGTTCTCTTTCTTTGTTGGATCTTTACCTGGCTTGGGTATCAATGTGATATTGGCTTCGTAAAATGATTTGGGGAGAGTTCCATCTTTTTCAATACCTTCAGTAGGATTGGTATCAGCTCCTCCTTGAATGTCTTGTAGAATTCTGCCGGAAAGG
>NW_007066893.1:0-803 GCF_000164805.1 Carlito syrichta | reverse complement strand
AAAAATTAAAGTTTAGACATATGAAACATGTGAATTATAGTAAAGTTTTGTAGTTTAAGAAAAAGTTTTAACTGAGTTATAAGGCATTATGTTAAATTGTAATAGGTTAATAGTATAACTGACAGTTAAGTCATTTAACTAAACTTATAGATTATAGTATAGTGTTAAGTTGATAATATTAATTGTTAACAATATTGGGAATCAGTGAACTTGGATTGAACCTAGAGTTAACTCAGGAAAGTTTTTTGTATTAATCAGGGTATAGAGCAAAGAGTATAATATGAATGATTCATTGAACATTATGGAAAACACTTTGAACGATTTGTATTGAAATTGTGCACCTGTGACCTTAATGTAAGCATGGCAGGCATCACGGAATTTGAATTGTTTGCTTGGAAATTGCAGATCTCGTGGTGGTCTTGTAATGCATAGTTTGTAAAGCACGAAACTTGTACGCCCCCGGTGAGTGATTATCACATTGCTGGAGGGTATAGAAAATGGTATATAAGTTGGAAAATGTTTGAATAAAATCGGCTCCAGTCCTGATCAGACTGTTCCCAGAAGAACTGCCTCCGAGTGGTCTTCTCGCTGTCCAGATTCTCTGGTGCGGGTCCTAACCCACCCTTGGTCAGTGCTGGTCACCGACAATGGGGCACTATGCACAACTGTTTGCTGAGATGTTGCCATCTATAGTCCTGGCCAGTGGGGCCGTTTGGAAATGTCAGAATCCTTCTAAAGGTAAAACCTGGGAGCCTCTCCATGGCCAGGATAGGAGTGATTTAGTGCATCCCCTGCAAAGGAAC
>NW_007066892.1:0-581 GCF_000164805.1 Carlito syrichta | reverse complement strand
AAAAAAAGAAAACTTAGAAAAGACATTAAGACAATTTTCTGATTGCAAGGTTTTGAAGATATTATAAAGCTTGTTTTTAAAGGAAGGTAATTTTCTTATAAAGAGTTTTAGAAATAAATGTTTATCTGTTATGTATGCAAGGGGGTAGCAGAGGGTCAAAGATCCCTAATGATCCAGACGGTGGCTTCCTTCTGTGGCTACATAAACAAGGTTTTGATGTATGCACAAATTACATATGAGTCACTTGTTTTTGACATTAAAACAAAACTAAGAGGATTAATCACCATCCTCACTGTATCATGACTGAACTGGAAAACAGGCCCAAAGATCCGATCTCAAATTCTATTTTCTTAATGTTATTGAAATAAGTAATAATACATTAGAGAGAATGTAATCTCAGAAATGTCATTTGTCTTCTGAATAAAGTAATAGGGATCCATCCTATTCCTTTCTTTAAGTCACAGCTAATCATAATTTATTATGGGGGCCAGCCCTCCAAAAGAGATTTAGAGGGTCCCTGGAAGGTGGGACAGCGTCAGCGAATATTCTGGAGAAATAGAAGGGAAGAAAGAGACTGGACT
>NW_007066891.1:0-745 GCF_000164805.1 Carlito syrichta | reverse complement strand
AAGAGAAAAACCAAATAAGCATAATCAGAAACACAAAAGATGAAGTCACATCTGACCTGAAGAAATACAAAAGATCATTAGAGACTACTACGTACACTTGTATGGAAACAAACTTGAAAACCAGAAGGAAATGGAAGACTTTCTGACATCACACAACCTACCTAGGTTGGAACAAGAAGAAATTGAGACCCTAAATAAACCAATAACATTCAAGGAAATCGACCACGTAATAAGAAAACTTCCTACAAAAAAAAGCCCTGGTCCAGATGGCTTTCCAGCAGAATTCTACAAGACATTTAAGGAGGAGCTGATACCAATCCTACTGAAGGTATTCCAGGCGATTGAAAAAGATGGAACTCTCCCCAAATCATTTTACGAAGCCAACATCACATTGATACCCAAGCCAGGTAAAGATCCAACAAAGAAAGAGAACTACAGGCCAATATCTTTGATGAACACAGATGCTAAAATTCTCAACAAAATCCTAGCAAACCGGATTCAGCAATACATCTCAAAAATCATCCACCATGACCAAGTAGGCTTCATTCCTGGCATGCAAGGCTGGTTTAACATTCGTAAAACCATAAATGTAATTAAATACATCAACAGATGTCAAAACAAAAACCACATGATCATATCATTAGATGCAGAAAAAGCTTTTGATAAAATCCAGCACCCCTTCTTGATAAAAACCCTTGAACATCTAGGCATACAGGGAACATACCTCAAAATAATAAAAGCCATG
>NW_007066890.1:0-588 GCF_000164805.1 Carlito syrichta | reverse complement strand
TTTTTTAATTAGTGATAGCCATTCTTACTGGGTTTAGGTGGTGTCTCAATGTGGTTTGATTTCCATTTCTCTGATTAGTGAGGCCAAGTGCTTTTTCATGTGTCTGTTGGCTGCCTGTATATCTTGTCTTTTCTTCAGTTTTTAATGGAGCTGTTTGTTTTGGTTTTTTGTTTTTTCCTTTCGGCACATTTGAGCTCCTTGTAGATCCTAGATGTTAGGCCTTTGTCAGATATAGAATTGGCAAATATTTCTTCCCATTTTGTGGTCTGTCTCCCCACTCTCTTGATGGTCTCTTTTGCTCTGTGGAAGATTTTCAGTTTGATGAGGTCCCACTTGTCTATCTTATCTCTCATGGAATGGGCACTTGGAGTTTTGATCAGGAATTGGTTGCCAGTTCCAATTTTCATAAGGGCGTCTCCTGCACTTTCTAAGGTCTTATAGTTTGAGGTTTTAGGTTTAGGTCTTTGATCCATTTGAAGTTGGGTTTTGTGTATGGTGATAGGTAGGGGTTCTGTTTCAATCTTCTGCATGTGGTCAGCCAGCTTTCCCAGCATCATTTACTGAAATAGGTTCTCCTCTCCCCAGTGG
>NW_007066889.1:0-813 GCF_000164805.1 Carlito syrichta | reverse complement strand
GAACTTTGCACCTCTTTAACAATCCAGTATACCATTTTGTGGTATTGGCACATTGCTTTTTTATGATCATTTCTATGCATATTTCATAACTCTTACCAATGTCTATCTGTGTCTTAATAATTTTATTTCTAAAATATCTTCCTCAAAATAGTCCTTTGATAAGCATTTGCTCAATAAGCATTTTTTGGGCTCATAGTAGAAGGGGGAAAATGAACATTTAACTGACTTAGCACCATTTCCTACTTCTATGAGGAAGGTGAACTGTCCAGGATTTGGGTCTGAGATATCATTTTTCTAAGCACAGAATGGAATATTGTTTTTCAGTTGCTATACAATAAGCTTTGGTTTTCAAAATAAGCAAAGGAGAAATAGCAGAAATATTGTATTTATTTCAAAATTCCACTTACTTTAATATGTACTTTGGGCAAGTGGTACTCATATAACATTTTCCAATTAATGGAAAAGACAAAAGGATATATTTTAAAATATGCAGCAACATCTGTTGGAAATACAACTCTTGTAAAGCTTAAGAATCTATAAAAGCTCACAATAAGATTTCAATATACACGTATTAGTGTATGTATGTTTTCATGATTTGGCTATGTAACCCGAAATTTTCCAAATTTGGGCAACTTTTCAAATAATGGAATTTATTAGAATTTGTACATCAGCCAGGTTTGGTGACTCAGACTGTAATCCCACGCCTTGGGAGGCTGAGGTGAGTGAATTGCCTGAGCCCACGGGTTTGAGACCCGCCTGGGCAACTTGGTGAGACCTCATCTTTACAATAAATCAAAAATTAACTGGGTGTGT
>NW_007066888.1:0-899 GCF_000164805.1 Carlito syrichta | reverse complement strand
TAGCCCCAAATAAATATAGCCCATATGCTTATTCAGTTATTTATTCAATCATTCTCATATGTAGCTGGTAATAGTCTAGGCACTAAAAATATAATTGTGAACAAAATACAAGCTCTGCCCTCAATGAGCTCTAGTCTAGTATATCAGGGTGCTACTATAAAAAGAAACAACCAAACACACTTATTTGGGGAAAAAACATCTCTTTATCTTCTTTCTCCTTTCTAAATGTCAGGGCTTCAGTATCAAGAGCAGGAAAACAAGAGAGAAGCATTTGAGATTTCTGACAGAGACATTGGGAAGCAAGTGAGAATTCTAATTCCTTACTTCAGGTCTCATAAGTTGGTTGATCCAGTTCTGTAATGTTTTAGTATTCACTGTTTGGTGAAAGAGTATCACCATCCTACTCACCACCAGTCATAATGACATGAGCTGAGAAGGTCCATAAGCCCCATACCTCTCTCCCAGACACTGGATTGGATTGACACAAGTATCTTGCAGAAGACTTGCACAGGTCAGAACAAGTCACTAATGTAAACAAAACAAAACAATCTCAAACTCAGAAAACTTTTCCCACTTCCATAACTATCTGGTTTAATCTTACTGGTATGGGGCTTTTGTACAAATGTTTTATATTGTGCAACTGACCTGGCCATTGTCACTACTGTGCTTGACCACAATGGCTGCTCAAGTTCATGAGGCTGCCTGTCACCTGTTCCTTTAGCCCCAGTCGAGCTGAGCAGGCCACTTCTAGGTCCATAGGGGGTCAGCTTGGTTCCAATTTTTCATTCATTACAGACATCAAGAGTCTACCAGTGAACACAACACACAGTAAATAGTCCTTATCCTTATGGAAAGCATATGGGTAGAGAGAAATAGCTAATACACAAGTAAGTAAATGA
>NW_007066887.1:0-692 GCF_000164805.1 Carlito syrichta | reverse complement strand
TTCCATCTACCATAGGAACTGGAGTAAGATTGTTATGTGAGACAATAAATGCATAACTAATCTTGAATTGTTGGATGGAATTGGGAAATGGAACAGTCAAGCACAGCAGCTATAAAAAGCAGTGAAACATAACCAGAAGTTATGATTCCTGACTTTGCCACAAGTAGGCGTTGGCAGATTTTTTTCCAGGGCAAGGAACTCTAGTTCCGAGAGCAGTCTGATACAGCTGTTTTTTGGGTTTTTTTCCCCCTTTTTATTGTAAAAAGAGTTTTGCAGCAGTTTGCAACTAACATGTTGAAAACATTTTTTCTTTTCCTTAGTATTTAAAAAATTCTTCTTATGGAGAGAGAGCATTCTGGTCTTTTAGGGCGTTAGGGACTATTTTCAGAGTATTTCAATTTGCAATACTCAGGATGGAATAATTCTAGGTGGAACTTTTTATTTGACCCTCACAACACTGGAGTTGGGCGTGACAGGAATATTTTTGTTTGTTTGAGTCAGGATCTCACCCTGTCACCCAGGATCACTGCAACCTTAACCTCCCAGGCTTAGGCGATCCTTCCATCTCAGCCTCCCAAGTACCTGGGACTACTTTTTTGTGGAGACAAGGTCTCTCTATATTGGTCAGGTTACTCTCAAGCCCCTGGACTCAACCAATTTTCTTTCCTCAGCCTTCCAAAATACTAGGATTA
>NW_007066886.1:0-564 GCF_000164805.1 Carlito syrichta | reverse complement strand
TCAGAGTCGATCATACTCAGAGTACCATATGTTTCTACTCATAAGTGGACCTTGACCAATTATAATACTATAAGAAAGCGATTGGCAGTAGTGTCAATCTGTCAGGGGAGTTGGGGTGGGATTGGCAGTTGAGGTAAACTCTTAGGGGAGGGAGGGGCATACCTCATCAACAAGGGTACCTGCATGATCAACGTTTGTATACCTAACCCTGAATTGTACCCCACATCTTTATAATAAAAAATAAATGAATGAATAAAATAAAGATGAAATAAAAAAAAACAAAACAAAACTGTTCTTATTTGCAACAAAAGCTTGAAAATTTCCTGCAGCTTTTAGATAAAGTTAAATGAAAAAGTTCCTGACTTCATTAAGTCTATTGAGTTAATTTATAAAGTTTATAACTTGAGTTTTGAAAGTTATAAATAAATGCAACATGAAGAAAAGTCACTGAACACCTTTTGATCAATATTCGTATTTACTGAATACTACTACAAGACAGGTGCTAGTGATGATAAGATGAAAATATATAACCAATGACATCTTGGAATTCAAAATACAGTGAAG
>NW_007066885.1:0-868 GCF_000164805.1 Carlito syrichta | reverse complement strand
ATCCATATTGTCAATTGAAAAACATTATATTGGCGGTTTCATGTCTAAGTCCTTTACTTTGAAAGCCCAAATTTTAAATCCTAAATCTAGCTAGGACTTCCAGTACTATGTGAATAGAAACAATGAAAAGGGCATTCTTGTCTTGTTCCGTTTCTTAGGGGTAATGCTTTCAACTTTCTCCCATTCAGTATGATGTTCCCCGTGGGTTTGTTATATATAGCTTTTAATATGATGAGGTATGTTCTACTGATGCCTGGTTTGTTAAGGGGACTTTTTCTGTATGTATTAAAATTTTATGGTCTTCGTTTCTTACTCTTTTTATGTAGTGAATAATATTTATTGATTTATTTATATAAAACTACCCTTGCATTCCTGAAATAAAACCCACTTGATTGTGGTGTATGATCTTTTTCATGTGCTGTTTGATTCAGTTTGTTAGTATCTAGTTGAGTATTTTTGCACCAACCTTCATCAGGGATATTGGTCTGTAGTTTCTTTCATGTTGCTGTGTACTTGCCTTGCTTTTGTATGAGTTAGGAGGATTCCTCATTCTGAATTTTTTTGAACAGTTTCAGGAGGATTGATACCAGGCCTTCTTTGTACTTCAGCTGTCTGATCCTGGCCTTTTTTGTTGGGAGATTTTCTGTTATTGATTCAATTTCACTACTCACTATTAGTCTGCTCAAAATTTCTATTTTTCCTTGATTTATTTTTGGGAGGTTGTATGCTTCCAGAAATTTATTCTTTTTCTCTAGGCTTTTTAGCTTGTGTGCATAATGCTGCTTATTTAGTCTCTGATGATTTTTTGTATTTCTATGGCATCAATTGTGACATCATTATCATCTTTGATTGTGTTTATTAAAGTTTT
>NW_007066884.1:0-1111 GCF_000164805.1 Carlito syrichta | reverse complement strand
AAATTGTGTTAGTCCAATGTTTAAAAATTGTTAATCTGGTGTTAAAGACATTTTAGTAAACAGGCTGCCAGGATTTTATAATATTATTTTAAAATATTGACTCAGGGAAAAGGGACATTTTTTGGGGAAAGTGAAAATCCACATTGATGAGATTCTCCTCAGTCTCTCCAGCATGATTGTTACCAATTACACAGTTAAGGTCTATGTAGGAGAGGTGTTTTGCACTTTGTGTCTCCTTTTTTTTCTGTTAGCTTACCCAGTCCTCAGTGATTTGGTTTTTATTCTTGGTTTTAGCTTCCTGAAAGCTTTCACTATTTTAAGGTAATTTTTTGCCCTCAAATAACTGTTTGGACTAATTCCCTGTTTGGTTACTGCCAGTATGCTTAGTATGATTAAGAAGAGAAAGAGAAGGCATTAAAGAAAAGTTAGGTTCTAAAGTCAGTATGTGAGGCAAAAATGGAGACAAAATTACTCCAGAAAGTTTCTTAAATAGCACATAAATTATTCATCAAGTCTACTACAGTCAGTTTCCACCAGTGCTAGAACCAATTTCTATTTTTTTGAGCACTGGATACAGTGGTTTACTTATGATGAGGGACCGTGTTATACAAAACCTGTCTAGACCTTGGACAATGAGAATCACGAAGAGATGGAGGATGGCTGAGGGATGTAGAGTCATAGCTTCCATCTCATGTTTCCCCTGGGGATAAACACATTTAAGGTGAGATTCGATGAGATTTGTTCACTTTTTGTGTGTGTATGTTAAGTATGAAGTATGTAAGATTAAGTTGAAGTTCATGGAGTGCATTGTCTGTATAATTTTTTTTTTTTAATTTGATTTAGCTCTACCACAAGACAGTGGATGTGAGCTAATGTACTGGTCCCCATGATGCACTGTCTGTTTCTGTTTTAAATCCAATAGCTTTCACTAATTGTTACTGTAATTTTTAAAGTCACATTGGTACTACAGCTTTTGACTGATGTTCTTTATGCTGCTGTGGGCTTGACCTTACCCATAAGAAGGCATTGTCTAAAGTGGAGCATTAATAAGACATTGCAGCTGGGCTCGGTGTCTCAGCCTGTAATCCCAGCACTTTGGGAGACCGAGGTG
>NW_007066883.1:0-789 GCF_000164805.1 Carlito syrichta | reverse complement strand
AAAAGAGCTGACTGCCTTGGTGGTGCTTGTTTGAATGTCCGTCTCCCTTGGAAAGTGCTGTGTGAGAAGTGTGCTACATTGTGACGTTCTGGCACTGAGTGTGCGTGCTGTCATTCCTCCTTCCCACTTGTTCCCTTTCGTGTATCTTACGCTCTACAGGGTGACTGCTTTGTCGTGCGGCTTGTCAACCTCTCCCATGCGGGAATGCTCATCTACCCTGTGCCACAATGAGGGATTCTGAGATATTCACAGTTACTTGTGGGAAGGCATTATGTGTGACCCGGGGGAATTCTGAATTGCTCTTTCTTGACACCTTCTCCTGTCAGGGAAAGCAATGAGACTGTGGATTGCTGGTCGGAGTGGCCCTTCTTAGGCCTGGGGTGCACGGGCACCTTCCTGGCTTAAGTCTGTGCCCAATGTGTGCTGCAGTGTCACCTCTTTGCTGTGACTATTATTCTTCATTGCCGCCTGCTGTAATACATCATTCTCACTCTTTCACCTTGATTTGTGTTCCTTTCCATAGAGGGCCTTTGCGTACGAGCGTGAAACCTCCGTGTTTCATGGAGAGAAATCTGCAAGACATAGTGCCGCAATGAGTGACACAAGTGCTCCACAGTCACGAGCAGGAGAGCATTTTTTGTGGATGGGGAGAATTCTAAGTTGTTTTTCCCTATGGCGTTTAAACCTAATAAGGACTACCAAGGCTGTGCCGTTTTCATTGCTGAGTAAGCACGGAGAGCCTCTGTTACACTGGGGGTGAAGCTGGGTCTTCCTGGGGACACGCTATTG
>NW_007066882.1:0-754 GCF_000164805.1 Carlito syrichta | reverse complement strand
TTGGGGTGACCTCAAGTCACAAGTCAATGTTTTCTCAAATGCTAAGGATACTGATTATAGTCTAAAATCATAGTGCCACCAGCACAGTGAGAAAACGTCAAAAATGTTACCAACACATTCTTGCATCTCCACTTGTCACTCCTGAAAAATTATACTTATTTCTAAAATGCAAAGACAAAAGACAAGGTAACCAGTATATTAAGAATTATGATTCCTTTTCTATTTTAGTAGCTACCAATACCATTCAGTTTTACTTTACAGAAGCCCTAAGAGTTTATTTAGAATGTAATGTATTATGTAAAAGTATTTACAATGTGGAAAAGATTCACACAGATATATTTTAATTAATAAACCCCTACTTGATTGTTAATACAATATGATTTATCACACTTTAATTTACTTAAGACCTTCAGTAATCCTGCTGTGGCATAAAAGGATTTGTGCCTGCTTTCTTAAAACAATGAGGTGAATTTGTGGGAGGCTGAGGTGAGCAGATTGCCTGAGCCTACAGGTTCGAGACCAGCTGAGCAACTTGGTGAGAACTCATCTCTACAATAAATCAAAAATCAGCCAGGCGTAGTATTGCATGCCTGTAGTTCTAGCTACTCAGAAGGCTGAGGTGGAAGGATCGCCGGAGCCCAGCAAGTCGAGGCTGCGGTGGTCGGGAGCGGTCACTGCACACCAGTCTGGGTGACAGAGTGAGACTCCAGCTCAAAAAAAAAAAAAAAGAATTTCCTCCACATAGGTCAACTTG
>NW_007066881.1:0-804 GCF_000164805.1 Carlito syrichta | reverse complement strand
GGGAAAAATAAAATCCTCCTCTCAAATATAAAGTTTCCTATTCTGGTATAGGTAAGTATGGGAAATGATATAACTTTTCACTTGATCTAGTTTTATTACATTTCAGGTGTTCATAATCATTGAGAATAAATCTCAGTCATTATAATAAATCATATATTATCAGTGGTGGATTTTGTGTGACTAAAGCGTGTAATATCTTAATTAATGGCTTTCAGCCATTTCATCAGATTGGATACTTTCATCATTGTTGAGGTGTTTTTATTTATTGTTTTTTGGTTTTTGGGTTTTGGGTTTTTTTTGAGTTGGAGTCTCACTCTGTCACCCAGACTGGAGTACAGTGGCCGCTCCTGGCCACTGCAGCCTCAACTTGCGAGGGCTCTGGCGACACTTCCTCCTCAGCCTTCCAAGTAGCCAGAACTACAGGCACGTGCTACCACGTCCAGCTAAATTTTTTTTTATTTATTGTAGAGATGAGGTCTTGTCTGCCCAGGCGGGTCTCGAACCCACGGACTCAGGCAATCCACTCACCTCAGCCTCCCAAAGGCGTGGGATTACAAGGTGAGCCACCGAGCTAGGCTGAGGTGTTTTTAAATGTTTGATTACTGTCATGTATCTCATTTTTCTTTGGTTATTTTTAAGATAAATTCTTCTTTACCATGGGAATACAGTATCTATTTTCTTGGAAACTTCATATTCATGTATTTGATAGAATGATAGGCTCCAGCAAAACAAAAACATTTGGCTGTTAAAATCTACTTGCTGTATATATGGGTTTTTCATCAATAGTACCTTACAGTATAGCTA
>NW_007066880.1:0-753 GCF_000164805.1 Carlito syrichta | reverse complement strand
CAGCTGGTGGTGGGTGGGGGGATGGGGAAAGGAAAATAAGAGTCTTTATATGAACTCACTTTTGGAGAGTCTCACAGTGTCACCTGTGCCATTGCCATCTTAGCAGAACTCCCTTTTTCATATTTCTTTTTTGAGTTGGAGTCTCACTCTGTTGTCCAACCTGGAGTGCAGTGGCTGCTCCCGCCCACCACAGCCTCAACCTGCTGGGCTCTGGCGATCCTTCCGCCTCAACCTTCCGAGTAGCTGGAATTACAGGTGTGCGCTACCAAGCCCGGCTAATTTTTTGATTTATTGTAGAGATGAGGTCTTGTCTGCCCAGGCGGGCCTCGAACCTGCAGGCTCAGGCAATCCACTCACCTCAGCTTCCCAAAGGTGCGGAATTACAGGCTGAGCCAACAAGTCTGGCTATTTCACATTTCAAACAAATTTTGTAAGCCTCAAGGACACTTGAAATAAGGCTCTACTCCAAGGCAAGTCATGCCATATAATCTGAAAATCTGAAACTAAAGTTATTTACTTATTTATATACCCAAACAATATGCTATTATAACTGGGTCACATGAGGTTACTAATTTGAGATAACTCTAAAGTTGGAAATCTATAACTATGAAATGGACTTTTTTATTTTTCAGTTTGTTTCAAAGCTTTCTCGTCAGTTAATAGGGTAAAGGGGCTCTCCTTTTTAAAAGTTTTTATCATTTCATGTGTAGTTGGACGTTGAAAAAAAGAATGGAGCCAGATGACTATTGAATG
>NW_007066879.1:0-759 GCF_000164805.1 Carlito syrichta | reverse complement strand
TACTGCATATGTGTCACTGGAGCTGTCCTAGCACATGTGTATTGTGTTCCTGTGTAAGAGTTTCTCGGGATCCACCACCTTACAATATGCAGTTGCCAGGTAAGACTTCTGGTTGGGGACAGTGCCTGTGTCCCCAATGTGAGCAAATGTGAACCTGAAAGAGCCAATCTTTCAAGATGGAGTCTGAGTTACTGCCTAGGCTCAATTAATTATCCAATTAAATACTTTTCTGAGTTGCAGTCTCACTCTGTCACCCAGACTGGAGTGCAGTGTCATGCTCATAGCCATCACAGACTCAATCTGCTGGGCTCAGGTGATCAATTTAAAACAGAGCCAACATAATATTAAAAAGTATAAAAGCAACAGGTGCTGGCAAGGCTGCAGAGAAAAGATAATGCATCTACACTATTTGGGGGAATTAAGCTGGTTCAACCTTTTTATAAAGCAATGTAGTGTTTTCTCAAAGCACTAAAAATGGAGCGACAGCAAGCTCACTTTCAGAGAAACATAAATCATTCTACCAAAAAGACACCTGCACAAACATGTTCACTGCAGCACTACTCATAATAGCAAAACCATGGAGCCAACCCAGATGCTCATCAAAAGTGGTCTGGATGAAGAAAATGTGGTCCATGGACACAATGGAATACCACACAGCCATAAAGAAGAACAAAATCATGTCCTTTGCAGAAACATGAATGAAACTGGAGACCATCATTCTAGCAAGTAAGTCTAGAAACCAATCTCATGCCTCTTTAA
>NW_007066878.1:0-977 GCF_000164805.1 Carlito syrichta | reverse complement strand
AAAAGGTAAGAAAACAAGTGGTCCTCCAGCGAATCTTCCAGGAAACATTGTAGCTCTGCCAACACCTTGGTTTGAGCCCAGGGAGATGTCTGTTGGACTCCAGACCTGTGTAATTATAAGACATTACATTTCTGTTGTTTCAAGCCACTGAGTTTGTGGCAATTTAGCCCTACATGTGTGTGGGAAGCAAGTCAGAGAGGAAGGCCACATAGGACCCAGACAGCTGAATGAAGGATGTAAGGAACAGGAATAAAAACGTTTTAAGGAACAAGAGCAAGCCCAGTGAGAATACCTAATGCAAAAGGTTGATAGGGTAAATCTTTCTGGAGAAATTCTGCTCTCATTCTAAACCCCACCCTAAGATTGTTTTCTGGGAAGCCTGATTTGAGCCAAGTGAGAACATCTAAAAACAATTGAAATAAAAGTCACAGTGTGGGGCACTCCTCATGGTTTCTGCCCTCTGTTGCAGTCCAAGGTCAGCATGGTCTGTGCTTGAAACAAGGAGGCAGTCTACAAAGCCCTGAAACAAAACCCGTGCCCAGGCTTCAGGAAAATAATAGTTGGCCACTGAGAGATTAAAACAAATGAGATCAGTTTCCTCATTTCTCCCAGTGCTTCTAGGCAATGAAAACAGAAGTCACAAAACAATAGTTAGTGGAATGAAACACTTTAAGAACTCTTAAGGGAAGTACCTTGATATCATAATTTCCTCTATGAATTAAGAATAAAGTTAAATAAAGAATGGATATCATAAACACATTTGATTATATTGTTACCCATCAATTACCATCATATAATGCAAACTTAGTGGTTGCTGAGAAGGGAAGTTCTGAGGAAAAGGAGTGTATTTTTTATTCTTGTAAAGAACTGAAAGTCCATGCAAAGGAACAAAAAGACTTTGATGCAGCATGAGAAAGAGCAATTTGAGTTTCATTTAATATTTTGTTTTGTAATGATACAGAGCTGGAATTACCTTC
>NW_007066877.1:0-723 GCF_000164805.1 Carlito syrichta | reverse complement strand
CCAGAGCCCCAGGCTCAGCTAAGTAACTCTTGCTTTTTCTTAAGATTAAGCGGCCATGTTGCTGGTCACTTAACCTTGTTATAGTGACTCCAGTTGATTGTACCAGAGGAGAGAGCCCCCAACAAAAATAGCCAATTTCTAGATCAGCTAGTAGCCCAGTAGGTGGCCTGGCATGAGAACTTGACTTGACAGGGATCATAATGACTAGACCAGTCATAGTGTCAAAATAAAATAAAATAAACCAGACGCTATGGCTCACGCCTATATTTTAATCCCCAGCACGCTGGGAGGTCGAGGCAGGAGAATCGCTTGAGCCCAGGAATTGGAGACCAACCCAGGCAACACAGTAAGTGAGACCTCAGTTTCACACAAAAAAACAAAAACAACAACAAAAAAACAAAAGTGAGACAGGCGTGGTGGCACAGGCCTGTAGTCCCAGCTACTCGGGAGGCTGAGAAGGAAGGGTCACTTAAGCCCAGGAGGTCAAGTGTATGGTAAACTAGATTGTGCCACCATACGCCAGCTTGGGTGACAGAGTGAGACCTTGACTCTAAATAAATTAGTTAATTAAATATAGAATTGAGCCGGGTTCGGTGGCTCAGCCTGTAATCCTGCGCCTTTGGGAGGCTGAGGTGAGTAGATTGCCTGAGGCTGTGGGTTCGAGACCCGCCCGGGACCTCATCTCTACAATAAATCAAAAATCAGCCGGGCGTGGTAGCAGCG
>NW_007066876.1:0-706 GCF_000164805.1 Carlito syrichta | reverse complement strand
CAGGTTGAGGCTGTGGTGGCTGTGAACAGCATGCCACTGCACTCCAGCGTGAGTGACAAGAGTGAGATTCCCACTCAAATACCCCCCAACAAAACAAAACATAAAAAAAACCCTCTTAACTTTTAATTTCCCATATGGGTTTGGGATCTTTCTCTTCTTAATTTCTGCCCCCGTTGGGTGAACTGCTCATATTTTTGGATTTTTCATTCCTCCCAATTGGTATATATATTCAAGAGTTTACTATAGCGCTAGAGGGGTAGTTATGGATCATGAAAGGAAGGAACCAATAAGCAGGAATACGTCTTTCTTTAGTTAGGATTGTATTCTGAGGGTTCTGGGGAATTTACAAATTTAGAACTACTAACTAACCAACTCATCAGAGAATGCCCTATCAGCACTGGCAATATTGTCTTTAATGAGGTAACCCTGTGGTACTTGGACCTGGGGAATTGTATGTTGGTAGTGAGCTGGCACATAGTATTCTCCAGTTCTGGGCTCTCACAGCACCTTATGCCAGGATTCTGTCCAGACTTGCAGCTGGGGGCTTTGTGGACCTGGTGCATCACTTCCCTGGCACCATGGATGAAGTTTTTGCTCCATTTGCAAGATCCATTAGCTTGGGAAGTTTTTCTACAGACCGTCGTGTCATTGCAGCTCGCTTTGTTATTACTTGAATTGTTTCCCTTGGGATCACTATACTGTAACC
>NW_007066875.1:0-332 GCF_000164805.1 Carlito syrichta | reverse complement strand
TCAAAAATTAAAAAAGATACAGAGGGCCATTACATAATGATAAAAGGTTCACTCCATCAACAAGAAATATCTATCCTAAACATATATGCACCCAACATAGGCGCACCGACATTCATAAAGCAACTTCTAGGAAAACTAAAGAAAGACATTGATTCTAACACCATAATAACTGGGGACTTTAATACACCACTCACAACCTTAGACAGATCATCAGGACAAAAAATCAGCAAGGAGATCCGGAACCTCAATGAGACTCTGGACCAAATGGACTTAATTGATACCTATAGAACACTCCATCCAAAGACCACAGAATACACATTCTACTCATCACC
>NW_007066874.1:0-906 GCF_000164805.1 Carlito syrichta | reverse complement strand
ACAATGAGATCAGGTGAACAGGGAAGGTGGAGCATTAGGTTCCAGCTTCTTTTGGTCAAAAACTGCGAACATTCAATGGTGTGGACAGACATACCTGTAAATCACCTATCATGAAATGGGCAAATGTGTTGAAAGAATCATAACAAAAATTCACTGAAGCTGAATGCAACCTCTCAGTATATAGCTGACACACTGATGCCGATGGGTTCCTAAGCCACTTACCTAGTGGGGGGCATTTGTACTACAGGGAACCCACTCTCCAAAAGACAATTTTGTTTTTGGGGGGTCTTTCTCCTGTTTCCAAGTAAGATTACATTCTGAGATATTGAAGATTAGGCCTTCTACAGATGAATTTTAGAGGCACACAGTTCAACACAAAACATTACCTGTTTAGTAATTCTTTATTTTTATTTTTTTTATTTTTTTTTTTTTTTTTGAGTTGGTGTCTCACTCTGTCACCCAGACTGGAGTGCAGTGGCCACTCCTGGCCACCGCAGCCTTGACCTGCTGGGTTCTGGCGATCCTTCCGCCTCAGCCTTCCAAGTAACTGGAACTACAGGCTCGCGCTACCACACCCAGCTGATTTTTTGATTTATTGTAGAAATGAAGTCTCGCCAAGTTGCCCAGGCGGGTCTCAAACCCACGGGCTCTGGCAATCCATTCACCTCAGCCTCCCAAAGCGCAGGATTACAGGCTAAGCCACCGAGCCCGGCTTATTTTTATTATTATTAATAATAATTTTTATAGTCCCGAGGTCTTGCTGTGCTGCTCAGGCTGGTCTCAAACTCCTGGGCTCAAGCACTCCTCTCTCATTGGCCCCCAAACTCTGGGATTACAGGTGTAAGTCATTGTGCCTGGCAAGAATTACTTATATTAAATTTTCTCTGTCCAAATAGGTGGTATGGT
>NW_007066873.1:0-745 GCF_000164805.1 Carlito syrichta | reverse complement strand
TCATGGGTAACCTTTAAAGATTTCTCTAGACACCTGAAATAATAGGCAAACTGGGTGTGTGTGTACATATATGTGTGTTTTTCTGGAGAGAAAAGAGCCCAAGTTTGCATAGATTTCCCATGGTGATGCTGATTGCAAAATGAATAGAATATCTTTCTAACTGGGTGGCAATTTGGAGCACAAACTTTAGGCGCACCCCACTCTGGGCGACCGACAGAGATTCCAACTCAAAAAAAAAAAAAAGAAAATAAATCAATTTTAAAAACCTTCCCAGTTTAAGTAAGGAGAGTATGAATTATTGAAATATCTACATTAAACCTAAATATCCATCATGTCAATTTATAATTTCCAGGTTAGAAGTATGACTCGCAGGACATATAAAATGAACATATGTTAAAGTTTTCTTTCCCATTAATAGGGAATCAGAGGATTGTCGAGATAATTTTTAAAAATTAAAGGACAATTAAAAAAATGCTGGAATAGGCTTGCTAAGTTAGACAGAAAATTATTTAATGTCCAGTAAGATAATCACACCATAATTTGGGGAACAATTTTTCTATTAACATAAATGTCATTCCATATATGTATGCAATATACAGCAGAGGTATGCTACAAATTTTTATACTGACCAACTACTTTCCTCAATATGAAGTAAAATTTATGATCAAAGAGCTATTTATTAATATTGACTTTGCTGATATAATGATATTAATAGTAGTTATAAATTAGCAATAGATGTTTATCA
>NW_007066872.1:0-716 GCF_000164805.1 Carlito syrichta | reverse complement strand
TAAACTCAATTTCCTTTGAACCTCTTGTAGTCTTTACAGGATAGCCTGGGAAAGATACAGAAAAAAGAGGTTTGTGGACTTGTCCAAGATCATGAGATTGTCCAAGATCATGGTTAAGTGTCACCATTGGGAATAGTAGGTCCGTCCTCTGGCTTTTCCCACTTGTCCACCTTTGGAACTGTAGTAGGTACTGAATTACAGATGTTCCTCGACTGTGGTCTGATTATGTCCAGATAAATCCAGTCATAAACTGAAAATATCATGTCAAAAATGCATTTAGTACACTTAACCTACTAAACCTCATAGCTTAGCCTAGCCTACCTTAAATGTACTCAGAACACTTAATATAGCCTACAGTTGTGCAAAATAATCTAACATAAAGTCTATTTTATAATAAAGTGCTGAATATCTCATGCAATTTATTGAATACTGTGCTGAAAGGGAGAAACGCCTGGCTATAATTTACATTTTTAAAACAGGGAATCACTGGGTATCACAGTGGCCCATGCCTATAATTCTGGCACTTTGGGAGGCTGAGGCAAGAGAATTGGGTGAGACCCGGAGTTTGTGATCAGCCTAGGCAAAATAGGGAGACCTCGTCTCTATAAAAAAAAAAATTAAAAAATTAGCTGAGCACGGTGGTTCATGCCTATAGTCCCAGCTACTTGGAAGGCTGAAGCAGGAGGATCACCCAAGCCTGGGAGTTTGATGTTGTG
>NW_007066871.1:0-799 GCF_000164805.1 Carlito syrichta | reverse complement strand
CCCAGATAGGGCTACTTTTACCATAGAGATGAAAATTCTGTACCGTGCAGTCTGTTCCTCTACTTGGTGGTAACCTTGATCTCTATGCTCACCCTAGTCCTAGGCCAGGAAATCTATGAAGGAGACAAATTGTGACATGGGAGAAATTGGCTGATTCCAGAAGAAAGTAAGGACACCAGCATGAGGGGAGTGGCTACCCCTAACAAAAGGGTGCTATCCTAGTGAAAGGAAATACACGGGGACCACATAGAGTGACATGAAAACAAATGTGGGTAGATTTTGTCGAGGAGGGGACTCTGGCGGAAGACACAGACACACCGCCCAATGCTGTATTGTGGGGACTAGGAACGAAAGGCTTTGAGGCTGGAACAGCAGTTCAGATCCCTAGGGGCTCAGATTCTACCACCCCCTCTGCCACACCTAGGAAGGCTTCCGGGATACAAGCCCATGCAGGTTGGGTCCTTCTAACTCTCAGGTCTAGGGATGGAGCCAAGATTGCCCTGACATACGAGTGATTCGAGGCCATTGAAAGTGACATGATAAGGTAACGTTGCATCAGCACTCCAAAATAGGCAAAAAGTCTT
Organism: Carlito syrichta; assembly: GCF_000164805.1. NCBI lineage: Eukaryota > Metazoa > Chordata > Mammalia > Primates > Tarsiidae > Carlito > Carlito syrichta. The sequence goes on along the minus strand of NW_007066871.1, from coordinate 215 downwards.
GGTTTTAGTAGACACCAGGAGAGGACACTCCCATATATGGATATCTCCACTGCTTTAAGGGTCCTCTCAGTGCTATAGACAACTATGGAGGAAGCGCCATTGCAGTAAAACGAGTGCTTGGCGCATTGGACAGAGCCCCTCCAAACGGTATCAAGTCTATAGTTTGTTCTATCCCTAAAAACATTTCAGGTATTGACATCTTAAAAGGACAGGTG
>NW_007066870.1:0-821 GCF_000164805.1 Carlito syrichta | reverse complement strand
TTTTGAAGTAATTGCTAAAGGGGCAAATTGCATTGTTCTTTAATCGCAAATTGAGGGAGACTGGGGAGATTTGTTAATTCTTTTATTTTATTCTTCCAGTAAACTTTATTTTTATTACATTAAATTATATTATTAAAGGCCCCAAGGTATCCATACATTTTGTTTAATGACATACCAGAATACTATTCATCAACTTAGGGGTTCATACTTTGAAAAATGCCTCGAGAAAAACCCACTTAGCAAGAGCAAGATCTCATGGAAAATAGAGATTTAGAAGCAAATAAATATGACTTTAAATATGTGTTTAAAATAAGGTAAATAAGGATACTACTTCCAGAGGAAACTAGAATAAGGATTACTTGCCTTCTGTGTGGATACCCCTCCCCAGAAGATCTTCAGTTCAGAATACTGCCGTGGTGTTTGACTGCGTAAGGCTGAAACTCCCAGAAGTGTTATGTTACACACTCCATACTTTCTCTTAAGGTCTTTAAACTAACTTTTATTATATTATAAGCTTATATGCATATATGCATGTGTATTTTTTTTCCTTAAATAATTGTGACAATACAGTCTTTTCACATATTACCCTGAGCTTAAGGACATTATTTTCATTGCCTGGTCTTTGTTCACATATGGAATGGCTGAGAAATGTATAGTACTGGGAAGCTTAGGAGCAGGTGTAGAGATGTAGGGAGCATTCATGGCTAAGTGTTCTTTTGCTTAAGGGGACAGAACATATCTTTAAGTAGATCTCAGCATTTTAAAATTCTAGTGAAAAAGTGAAAAGCTGTTTTCTCAAAACTGTGATGGGCTAACCCTCT
>NW_007066869.1:0-1310 GCF_000164805.1 Carlito syrichta | reverse complement strand
GCATCAGCTCACCTCAGCCTCCCAAATTTCTGGGATTACAGGCTGAGCCACTGAGCCCACTAATTTTACTTTTCTTAAACCTTTGGAGCTTCTGATTTAATCATGGAAATAATGTTTCTAGAGTAATGCTGGGTGGCAGAAAGTTGTAAGCGGCTTTCATTCGATGCAGGCATATGTGTGAATAATTCTTTTGTTTTCAATTTTCTTCCTTTGAAGGATAGCTGTAAGTGGATTTTTTTATTTATATAGTGTATCTCAGGAATGCAAAACTTTGTATTTGGAGCTCGGTCTTTCACGGTTTTGGTTGCATAAATTAAATATTTATTTACCAACTTACTCTCTGTTTTAAATTGGCTAAAAGAAACCTGACTGCACACAGAGAGTCTGTGTGGCTGGGTGTGTGTGTCAGGTGGGGACCGGGATGTGTTTGGGTTTCACTTTGTAAAGACTGTTTTAATGTAAGTGTAGTCATTTCTAAAAGCATTGGAGTAACTAAATTATACTCAAGGAGGACATTTGTCAAAAGTGATCATCAGAGTTTGCCTGAAGGGTCCTGCTCTAGTATGTGTCTGAATTCTATGCAAGGGTTTTAGATAATTGGACCTATTGCCCAGTGAGGAAGTGACAAAAGGCCTTTTACTTTCAATGGAGGTAATGATAGCTGGAGTGGTCAGGCCCCTTTACATCCTCTCTTCATTTCATCGTGGGATAACTTATCATTTCTCGCCTTATCTGTTATCATGTTAATCATGAAATTTCTCTTTCTGAAGATGAATGAGCATGTGATAAAATTTCTCCAATGAACTGCCTCTGGGAGAGGAAATTTGTTGTGGAGAATGTGTGAGAAGTAAGCAGTAAGTGTTAAGCAAAGGTCAGATTGATGTTATCACTGAGGTTTTCCTGGAGTGGAGACAATTACTCCTTGTTTGTTTGGCTATTAATCCGGAATTGTGTGTGGGTGTGCAAGTCTTCTGAAATGCATTATGCCGGCTCCTTAGAGTCCAAATCGAGTACAATGATAGAGTTTCAGTGTATATTTTAAGCCAGGGTACAACGAGTTGATTTATAAATATTTTACCATAATGATTCATGAATTGCCTTATCGGCCAGCCAAATTTTTTGGATAAATAACATCATCCTCATGGAATTAGTTCTCTAATCCATCGTTATATATTAATAATCTTTAAAGTACTAAGTTTCATGTGATCTTATATTTTTTATCTAATCAGGATATATCTGGGATGATATAATTTGAAATTTTTAAGGCAGCCTCTTTTTGTCAATAGTTTAATTTTCCTGTTTTAAAGTTC
>NW_007066868.1:0-990 GCF_000164805.1 Carlito syrichta | reverse complement strand
TCATTTAAAATACACAATTCAGTGATTTTTAGTATGTTCACAGAGTTGTGCAACCATTACCGCAATCGATTTTATAACATTTTCATCATGCCAAAGAGAAATCCTGTGCCCACTTCCTCTTGTCCTAGGCAACCACTAATCTACTTTCTGTCTGTATAATAAATTCCAGGCAACTGCTTTTTGTTTTTTGAGGTTTTTTTTTTTTTTTGAGTCAAAGTCTCACTCTGTCGCCCAGACTGGAGTGCAGTGGCATGATCACCGCTACTCCAACGTTGACCTGCTGGGCTCCAATGATCCTTCCGCCTCAGCCTTCCAAGTGGCTGGAACTACAGGTGCATGCTACCACAGTTGGCTAATTTTTAATTTATTGTAGAGTTGAGGTCTCACCAAGTTGACCAGTCTGGTCTCAAAACTACAGGCTCAGGCATTCCACCCACCTCGACCTCTCAAAGTGCTGGGATTACAAGCTGATTTCACTGAGCTGGACCAACTGTTTTTAATGACAGCTTGTACGTGATCTTTGATGTTTCCCTGATTGAACTGTTTTCAATTTTATTAATTTAACTTTTCAGAATTTCAAGGTGTCATTTATAACGTCATTTCTCTGAAGCTTAATATTCTTGGAGGAAAAGCCTTGTCGTGCCTTTTAGCAGGAAAAATATGCAAATAAAGCAGTTTTTCTCTTTCCAATCTTCCACTTAAAAAAACAAAGACCCTGTCCATTGTAATCCTCCAAAATGGTGAAGGGCAGTGCTGTTACCGGGGGATGAATGTTATTTGGGAGGTTGTCCTGAAAAACTGAGTGAAATGTTGCAAGAAAACAGAGAGGCCATGACACCGAGACTATCTTCAGAAGTAGTGTTTTATTAGCACCAGTGCTACTCAGTGGGCTAATGCTCCAAGGCTGAGCAACCCAGAGAAAGAGGAGAGAGGTTTTATATGTTAGCTTTCGTAAGGGGGTGGGGGGCAGGTTGTATGGCTATACTTTAT
>NW_007066867.1:0-795 GCF_000164805.1 Carlito syrichta | reverse complement strand
TGGTCTTGTGATGCATAGTTTGTAAAGCACGAAACTTGTACGCCCCCGGTGAGTGATTATCACATTGCTGGAGGGTATAGAAAATGGTATATAAGTTGGAAAATATTTGAATAAAATCGGCTCCAGTCGTGATCAGACTGTTCCCAGAAGAACTGCCTCCGAGTGGTCTTCTCGCTGTCCAGATTCTCTGGTGCGGGTCCTAACCCACCCTTGGTCAGTGCTGGTCACCGACAATGGGGCACTATGCACAACTGTTTGCTGAGATGTTGCCATCTATACTCCTGGCCAGTGGGGCCGTTTGGAAATGTCAGAATCCTTCTAAAGGTAAAACCTGGGAGCCTCTCCATGGCCAGGATAGGAGTGATTTAGTGCATCCCCTGCAAAGGAACCCATGGATGGGCCTGCACATCTCCTGGAGGTGCCTGTCAGCTTGCCAGGAATGGCCACTGCTCTGTAGCCCAAGGTGTCACTGACTGGGGGATGTTCTCAAGTCCCAATTAGAAGATAAACACTGCCTGAGAGAAAACTCGAGATAAAAATGACTGGTCTTCCCTTAATTAAATTTGATTGAAAGTTATTCTGCATCCAGGGGAGCCTCAGTCAATTTTCAGTATGACCAGCAAATCAAAGGGAATGCTTCCCAGGCAACAGGAGGATACAGTCCCTGCATATTGCCTGGGGTGGACTGAGCTTACCACCAGAGAGGGCTCACTGGGAGCAAAGACTCCTGCCTTCCACAGCTCAGACTCCCAGCAGTAGCAAGGGGATCTGGTGGCTCAGTGCTCCCTCCGGGCT
>NW_007066866.1:0-780 GCF_000164805.1 Carlito syrichta | reverse complement strand
TTTTTTCCTTTTCTTCTGTGTTTAGTACTTCTGAGTGTTTCATGTAGAGATGGTTTTGTGGCTGCATAAGTCTTAGAGATTGGATATCTGGGAAAGATTTTAATTCTCCCTCACTGATGAAGCTTAGCTTGGCTGGGTAGGTTATTCTTGGTTGAAATTGTTTATCCTTTAGGACTTTGAAGATAGGGCTCCAAGCTCTCCTAGCCTGCAGGGTTTCTGCAGATAAATCTGCTGCTATTCTGATTGGTCTTCCATGGTGGGTGATCTGGCCTTTTTCTCTTGCTGCCTTTAGGATTTTTTCTTTTGTGCCTACTTTATTTAGGCGAATTATTATGTGTCTAGGAGTTGGTCTTCCCATTTGTTGTCTTGTGGGGGTTCTCTGAATCTCTTGTGTTTGAATTTTTGTATCACTGATTAGATAAGGGAAATTTTCTTGAATGATCTCGTGGAAAGTTTGTTCCAATGTGGTCTCTGTTTCTCTTTCTGCCTCAGGGAGTCCGATTATTCTTAGGTTAGGCCTCTTGAGGTAGTCACTCATCTCTTGAAGGTTTTGTTCTGTCTTTTTTAGCTTATTTTCTGTGTTTTTAAGAGTTTGGGTTATTTCTATATTTTGGTCCTCAAGCTCTGAGATTCTTTCTTCTGCTTGGGTAATTCTGCTTTCCATGCTTATCAATTTGTTATTTATTTCATGCACAGTATTCTTTATTACTGTTATCTCAGATATCAGCTCCTTCCTAGTTTCTTCTTGTGTCTCCTCAATTCTTTTTAGTCTCTCCATTA
>NW_007066865.1:0-1092 GCF_000164805.1 Carlito syrichta | reverse complement strand
GGGTTTGGTCGAGATTTCTTTCTGTTTTTAATGCGTTGTGTAGTAGTGGCATCTTCCCACGTCATGGTTTTTATTTATTGAACCCAGTATTTCCTTTCCATTGGCTTATGTCCTGTGCAGTGTCTATCAGCATGAGTGTGTACTGTTTAGTGTACTGTTCTATTGTCCGCTTAACTTTGTTTTTGTACTATTTTGTGGTTTTGGCTGCTATGGTAATTGAATTGTTTCCTTAGTGGTTTCTTCAGGTGGACTTTGAAAGTGTAGAGAGACACCAGGTGTTTGTATGTTGAATTTGTGTCCCGCAACAATGCTGAATTTTGAGTTCTGAAAGGGTGAGTGTGTGTGTGTGAGTGTGTGTGTATGTGTGTGTGTGTCTGGTGAACTTGTTGGAGCTGTCTATACGTAGCGTCGTGTCTATGAGAACTGAGTTAACTTTACTCCTTCGTCTCCCGTGAGGATACCTTGAAAAATTGTTTTTTGTTTAATTGTTCTGTTCAGCATTCTTAACCCTATCTTGAAGGGAAGTGGTGGAAGACTATATCCACGTATACTTCTTGATCTTCAGGGAAAAGCTGAAAGTTTCACCATGGCGTAATCATGATAGTTTTGTGTGTTCCTATGTGGCCTTTATCAGGTGAAGGAGGTTGTCTTCTATTCTGAATTACATTTTAGTGTTTGTATCATGAATCAGTGTGAATTTTTCTCAAATCCCTTCGACCTCAATAAAGAAGGTTGTATGTGGCTACTTTTATACTGCTAGTGCGGAATTTTCCTTTGTTGAGTTTTGTTGAAATGACATTTACGTTTTGTACGTTGTGCTACAGATGTTTCCCAGAAATCAATCCCACTTGGCATGGTTTCTAATTGAATTCATTTTACTATACGTGGCTGAGGATTGGTGTCCGAAATGCCGATGAATGCCTTCCAATGAATAATTGAAGAAAAAGCCTAGAGATTCCACACCTGCACCAACAGTATGGGAGCTCGGTGGACATCCGCTCGGAGAACAATCCTAGCCCATGATAGCTGCTGCTTTCCAAAAGCTCTTGAAAGTCTCTGGAAGTTGTCCTAAGTTAGGCATCCAAGCCACCA
>NW_007066864.1:0-1297 GCF_000164805.1 Carlito syrichta | reverse complement strand
TACACAGCCATAAAGAATCAAGTCACGTCTCTCGCAACAACGTGGATGCAGCCGGATGCCGCAATCCTAAGCAAGTTAATGCAGAAGAAAACCAAATACCACATTCTCTCACTTATATGAGAGAGCTAAACACTATGTACCTATGGACATAAAGATGAGATAAAGGCCGAGTGCCGTGGCTCAGCCTGTCATCCCTGCACTTTTGGAGGCCTAGGACAGAGGAGTGCCTGAGCCCAGGAGGTCAAGATCAGCCGGGCCACTCGGTGAAACATCGTCTCTACAATAAATCAAAAATAAACCAGGCATGGTAGCACATGCCTGGAGTTCTAGGTACTTGGAAGGCTGAGGTGGAAGGATTGCCCGAGTCTAGGTTACAGAGTGAGACTCCAACACACACACAAAGAATGAGACAACACTGGTCATCTGAAGGGGGAGATCGAAAGGGGGTAAGGGAGCCCGGCTCGGTGGCTCAGCCTGTAATCCCGCGCCTTTGGGAAGCTGAGGTGAGTGGGTTGCCTGAGCCCGCAGGTTCGAGACCGGCCCGGGCAGGCGAGACCTCATCTCTACAATAAAATCAAAAAATTAACCCGGTGTTTTAGCGCATGCCTGTAATTCCGGCTACTAGGAAGGCTGAGGCGGAAGGATCGCCAGACCCCAGCAGGTGGAGGTTGCGGGGGCCGGGAGGGGCCACTGCACTCCAGTATGGGCGACAGAGTGAGACTCTAACTCAAAAAAAAAAAAAAAAAGAAAAAGAAAAAGAAAGGGGGTAAGGATTAAACAACTATTCCTAGGATAACACGTTAACTACTTGGGTAAGAAATTCAATAGAAGCCTAAACTTCACCGAGTGACAAACTTGAAATTAAAAAGAAGCATATATATATATATATATATATCCACACAGCACCCATAAAACATGCGGGATCAAAGACAGAGGAACCAGAGACATATTCAACAGGAAACTAGCGAAGTGCAGGGCCATTCTTGATATTTTCCTAAAGTGCAAATGAAATGAGATAACGTACGTATAAAAAGTATCAAAATTATCTAACTGGAAAATTTTCTCTAAAAATTATCTTAAAATCAATGATGGACATGGTGGTTCAACCAAAAAAAATTATCTTAAAATCAGAGATAAACAAAAATTGTATTTAATAGCTTGATTTAATTTTTCTCTTTACTTGAGGGGCTAGGCTCTTCATTGCTGAAAATCGTGTATGATTCAGTGTTAGATATTTGCTGTTTAAATTTGCATTACACTTCTTTCTTAGATAATATACTTTGATGTTCATAGGAGG
>NW_007066863.1:0-1484 GCF_000164805.1 Carlito syrichta | reverse complement strand
CCAAAAGCATCCCAAATCTGAGATATCATTCCCAAGTCAAACATTAAGATGCATTCTTTCTACCAGTCCTTCCCTTCTCCCTTCCTTTTTTCCTCAATGTGTGCCATACATCCTGATTTTAATAAAGTAAACTTTTTATGCCTCAATTTAAGATAGAGTTTGAAGGTGAGCTAGTAATAACAGTATAGTGATTAGTTGCTATTATCCGATCTTTCAGTTTTTAAGTGAGGGCCCAAAGCTAATGCAAGCTTTAAGAAAATTGTGCCAACAAAAAAATTTACAAATTTGGAAAATATATCTTAATGAAGAAATAATTGATTTGCATTCAGAAACAACCACTATGAGACCCCTAATGTCTACGAGTTCCTAGTTTTTGTATTTTTGAGTGGAAATCTCACTCTGTGGCCCAGGTTGGAGTGCAGTAGCACACTCACAGCTACCACAGGCTTCACTTTACAGTGTGGTTGGCAATTTTTAGGATGGATTAGTACTTTTAAGCTATTTATTTAGACACATTTCAAAGTAATTTATATATAAAATCATATACTTCTGAGTGAAAAATTTTTGGCACAACAATATTACGTAATTTTTTCCAAAGTAATATGGTAGAATTATAATTTAATTCTGAGTGGGCTGAAGAGTTTATATATACTACCTTCAGATATTATTTATCAATTATGAAAAGTTCTATTCCTGGCTTAATAAACATTATTTAATTATAATAAAGATTAAATTTTAACAGCTGTTTTTAATCAACTACTTAAAATATTACATGACTTTCCCTTGTAAAGCTCCTAATGTGGGAAAATATAGATTTTTAAAAAAGTAAAATATACTAACATTTGTGATATAAAACCAGTTTTTTCATGATTTTTTGTTTTTAATAAATTTTACTGATTTCAGAACACATATTATTTGAAAAATCCTTACCTCATTAACAAGGGTAACTGCATAATCAACGTTTGTATACCTAACCCTGAATTGTACCCTACATATTTATAATATAAAAAAGAAAGAAAAATCTTAACTATGGTGTATATTGCCACTGATTTGTTATCATCTATTACAAAAAGTTATCATTGCTTTACTACTATGAGATTAGTTGATAATGCTTCTTCCTCATACTGCCCTTTTCTGGTTTTGTTATCACAATTACATTACTTACCTAACTCTAAGAGTATTCTAAATTTTTTAGTACTAGAATAGGCTGTATAAGATAGGGAGCATTTGTTTCTTAAATGTTTGCTGAAGTTTCCATCTGAAACCTTGGAATTTAAGGTAACAAAACTTTAGTTGTTACTATTCAGATTTGCCATTTCATCTTACATTTTTGAAAATTTTTTTAAAGATTAATTTTTGTCTATGTGTCTAAATTTACTTACATAAAATATTCACAGCATTCTTACTTTATTTGCTATCGCATGGTTTGCTAACTTTGTTTAGCATATTTATTACTATTACTTTATCTAGATTTCCTTTTCACT
>NW_007066862.1:0-760 GCF_000164805.1 Carlito syrichta | reverse complement strand
TACTAAATAAATGGAACCCTAGTCAGCTTGACTCCCAAACCCATATGTGTTATTTAACTTTGAAATACTACTTAAGAAATAAATCACGATGATAATAAGTGGAATGTAATGTCCTGGACTTCAGTTTGTCAAGTACATTTAATACATTAACTTTGGCCGGGCTCGGTGGCTCAGCATGACATCCCAGCACTTTGGGAGGCCAAAGTGAGTGGACTGTCTGAGCCCGTGGGTTCGAGACCCACCCGGGCAACTTGACAAGACCTTGTCTCTACAATAAATACAAAATTAGCCGGGCGTGGTAACACGCGCCTGTAGTTCTGGCTACTTAGAAGGCTGAGGTGGAAGGATTGCTGGAGCCCAGCAGATTGAGGCTGCGGTGGCCGGGAGCGTGCCACTGCACTCCGGTCTGGGCTATAGAGTGAGACTCCGACACAAAAAAAATACACTCACTTAAATGCAAACACAGGAATACTATTGCTTCTGAGAGACTAATCATATCTATGATGCAAGGAACATTTATTGAGCACACACGGCATCCTTAATTATTCTGAACCCTCATCAAGTTTTTATTTATTTAATCCTCATAAAAACTTTATGAAATAGGTACAGTTATCATCCCTTTGTTGCAGATAAGTAAAGGGTAATTAACCTGCCCAGTGTCATGTTGCTGTGTGAGCTGGAACTGGAACTTGAACCCAGGAAGTCTTGGGCGTAGCTTTCCTGATACATAAATCTAAAACCTGGTCAGTACACCCAAAGG
>NW_007066861.1:0-724 GCF_000164805.1 Carlito syrichta | reverse complement strand
TAGTCAGACTTTTCCCAGCAAACATGTACTGAATAGGTTCTCCATTCCCCATTGGGTCCCGGAGGTTCCTTCAAAGATGAGTTGGGTGAGAATTTGAGGATTTCGCTCTCTGTCCTGACCCATCAGCCTATGGACCTTTTTCTAGTACCAATAGCAGGCTGTTTGGATTATTGTAATCTTATACTAAAGTTTCAAATGCGGAAAGTGATAGTTCCTGCTTTGTACCTTTTGATAAGGATTCTTTCGGCTCTTCATGATTGTTTTAAATTTCATATGAATTCACTATTGTAATTTCCAGGTCTGAGACGAATGATGTTAACTTACTGGCTTTGTCCCTGTTTCACTCGTTGGCCTAAACGGCTAAATTTTCAATTAAAAGATGTGAGCAAAGTCAGGAAACCACGCATGTCAGCTTGCCATTCATGACATCAGCCTCAGAACTGTGACATCATAATGGGCGGGACCTTCACGACTGAGCAAGCCGTCAGTATCAAGGATTTATGTACAGTGCTCTGACAAGAGCGGAAGACATCGTGGATTTTCATTCCCAAGAATTGAAGGAAGCAAGGTGTTCACACCTATCCGAAAACGTCTTCAGGGGTAAGTGGCCGTTCAAGGATCCAGTGGGCAATGTTGTCTTTTTGTTTTCACGCAGAAGTTATTGAGAGGACAGAAAAGCTCCCACAGTGGGTGGTCCCTGAGGGGGTTCCTCACGATGTAGTCT
>NW_007066860.1:0-521 GCF_000164805.1 Carlito syrichta | reverse complement strand
TTTTTTTTTATTTTTTGTAGAGACGAGGTCTCACTGCCCAGGCAGGTCTCGAACCTGCGGGCTCAGGCAATCCACTCACCTCAGCCTCCCAAAGGCGCGGGATTACAGGCTGAGCCACCGAGCCAGGCTTATTTCTTAATGACTGTGATAAATGTAGAAGTTTCTACTTAAGCAATTAGCTTTGGGAATACAAGGCTAAACACAAGACAAAGTAAAGTGGATTAATGCTTTTGTGACTTGTCCTTTGCACTGCATGTGGCAACTGTCCCTCGTATCCACGGAGGCAGTCACCCACTTTTGTCTTCCCTGGTATCTTCCTTCTAAAATCTGTATTGTGCACCTACTCTCTGATGTGTCCCTCAGAACAGTCTAGGTTTGGCTGCAGTAACAAACATTAACAACACCAAAATCTTTGTGGGTTGGCACAGCAGAAGTTTATTTCTTGCTTACAAAAAGAACATTTTGCATCTGGGTGCTCTGCAGGGTAGCTGCTTGCCAAGCGGCAGCTGTGCTCCTATCTC
>NW_007066859.1:0-902 GCF_000164805.1 Carlito syrichta | reverse complement strand
TTGTTTACAGAAGCACTTAAAAATAGTTAAAGAAATTCAAATGAAATGATAATATAAATAAAATGAATTTTTAAACACTATAAAAATGTTAGTGATGAAAATAAAATAATTGAAATAAAATTTCTCTGGATGTGATCAATAATAGCAAAATAAAATACAGTAGAAGAAAATACTCAGGATTATGAAGATATAGCAATATAATCTACTAAAACAAAGAGAACCAAAATAAGACTGTTGAGGGTAACAAGCAGTCAACTGTGAAAATATATTAAATTTCTTTCATATAAATAATAAAAGTCTTACAATAAAAGGCGACAGCAGTAAAAACAAATAAGTATTTGAATAACAAAGATCAAATTTCATGAAAACTGTAAGCAGATGTCCAGGAAGCTACCCACATCTTCAGTAGAAAAGCAAAAAAAGCACCATGACCTGAGACATCATAAATATATCACAGAAAACCAGTGATAACTGGTTCTAAAGTTCTTTCAAAGTGTAATATAATCATATTAGGCAAGAAAAATTGATCAGTGAATTCTTAGTATAACATAAACTAACATATTAGTATCTTAATTATGTATATTATATAACATCATAGTAATATATTAGGATGACCAGTAATATACAAGTTCATTATTTTGTGTATGTGCACACATGCATGCAAAATATCAGGCCTATACAAGAGTGTGTAGAAAGTATACATCATTAAATTGAAAGACCAGGCGCAGTGGCTCAGTTTATAATCCCAGCATTTTGGGAGGCTGGGGTGAGAGAATTGCCTGAGCTCACATGTTCCAGACCAGTCTGGGCGACTTGGCAAGTCCTCGTCTCTACAATAAATCAAAAAAATGACCTGGGTGTGGTGGCACGTGGCTGTAGTTCCAGCTAATAGAAGTCTGAGG
>NW_007066858.1:0-705 GCF_000164805.1 Carlito syrichta | reverse complement strand
TCAGCTGTGTGGTGTGCAGCATGTGAGGACGCAACTTCTCTCGCTCCACAGAGCCTGGAGTCTCTCCATATGCCACCGGTCACCTCCTTTGGTCCTTGGGACTCCTTCAGTGCTGGGGGTTGTCCATTCATCTCGTCTTCTGTAAAGCAGCCCACGAGTAAGAAAGAAGTATGTAGTAGGAAACCACAAAGTCTAGCACAATTCTATTACAACTTGCATCATTCGGTTGTTTGACTTTTGTTTTCTGCGGGGGTCCCACCCCACAAGGGTCGTGAGATTTCCTGAAGGAGAGGCGGATAGGTGAAGGATGAAAATATTATACCCGGACACCTGCTTCATATCCTCTACAAATTACCGCCATCTAGTGGTCGTAGCAACAAACAAGCCAAGAACCCTGTAAACATTCAGACAATGAGTCTTATTCATAAGGCCAAAGATGATAGTTTTAGTCCAAAGTCCCGAATTACAGTCCTTGAAGTGTCTCCAGAAGCTTTAGTAGTAGTTTTCCTTCTGGGGCTTTATGACCTTCAGAGCTTGTAATCGCCTTTCTTGTCCAGGTGTCTCCGTTACTTTTCTCTTATCCTGCCATGCTTGTTTCTAAAGAAAACTCAAAAGGAGCTTTTAGTAATGTTTCCCAGGCCCCCAAGGTTGCTTTCTGTCTTTAGCTAAGTTATCATAAAAGTGTCTGATTAGTATATTATGAGG
>NW_007066857.1:0-790 GCF_000164805.1 Carlito syrichta | reverse complement strand
GAAAAGCTCCCCACAGCAGTAGGGGACCCGAGGGGGCTGCCCCCTTTTCTTTGTTTAATTGGGGGAGATGGGATGGGTATCAGATGCTCCGTCTGAAAGCTGACATCCCCACAGTGGTCCTATGGTTCCAGCAGTCCTAACTCTGATGATTAGACCATGAGTTTCTCAACCAGTCACTGGACCCAGGGGAGTGGGACATGCTGATTTGCTAAGTCATTTGAGGAAATACATTGGAAGGAGGAACTGGATGCATGTAGACAGCCAGCAGTTCCCACTAGGTACACAGAAGTCACAGCGATTCTATGTAATGAATTATTTTACATATGGAAATTATTGGTGCCTTTTATGGTGACAGTTTTGAATACACAGAATGCGATGTAGTGTTAATATTTTTCTGTGCATTAAATATTTCAGGGAAAAATAATCTTTCTCTGGTTAGAATGTCATGTGATAAATATCAAATTATAATGACATCAAATGTGATCTGTTCACATAAACCCTGTATCATATAGCAATCCATATCATGCCCTACTGACGATTCTTTTTGTGAAAACTCATTGCTTCACAGTGTTGCTGTTTCTAGTATTTCTGTTACAATGTGGCAGGATCCAGGACTTCTGCCATTGTTTTTTTTGGAGATTATCAGTGTGACTGTACTTTTTCTGGTTACCATTTTACAGAAAAAGATGTGGTTTATGGGTAGGTCATTTTTAAGACCCTGTAAACTCTTTGTCTAGAAAATGGAGCAAATGCCAGTAAAAATTTTAAAGGACTGTCAAAGCCTCGTGAA
>NW_007066856.1:0-696 GCF_000164805.1 Carlito syrichta | reverse complement strand
CAAGGGTCGGGGACCTGTTACCTGCTCAAAGTCTGGTAGCCAGGCTTTCCAAGACTCAAAAAACACAACTCAGAAAACAACACAAAAAATTGAAAATCCACTCAGTACAAGTAATAGAAAGACTACTTTAAAATATTCACCTCGTTCCCCCGGGAGTTCCCCGACTCCCGTCCACCGCAGCCTCGACCTGCTGGGCTCTGGCGATCCTTCCGCCTCAGCCTTCCGAGGAGCCGGAATTACAGGTATGCGCTACCATGCCTGGCTACATTTGAGGCTTATAATTATTCTGTTTTTCATAAATTTTTGTTCTCCATAGATACCATGTGTAGGTAGTGTATTATCAAGGTTCATAAAGAAAACATAGAATTATATATACTCATCAGGAACCTGCATCTACATTATGTTTTTAAGCTCTATAAATACGAATGCTGCATGCAATTTTTCCTTAATATGTACACAATTCATCTAGCCATTCATTTTTCTGATAAATAGCAAAATATGAAAAACAAATGAGTGTTTTGATTTATTTTTGTTACATGGTATACTTAGTGTTTTGTAAACCTCTTCTAGGTAGTTTGCTCTGTGAAAATGTAGGTAAATATTTCACTGAGTATATTGAAAAAATATTTTTTATTTTTAGTATATTTATTTATTTATTTTTGAGTTGGAGTCTCACTGTCATCCAGACTAGAGGTA
>NW_007066855.1:0-1370 GCF_000164805.1 Carlito syrichta | reverse complement strand
TGTACGTGGATTAAATGATTATATAAACAAAAACTGCTTAGTCAGTGGCAGGCACATAGAAAATGTGCTATTTTTTCCCAGCTTGGGTTTTATACGTGGATCATTAACCTAGCATTACAATAAGTATTAAAGCCTGACTATTTGATTGAAGAGAAAAAAACAGATAATAAAAATGAAGGCAGGAATATCAAATAGGTTTGAATAAGTCAACTTTTATCTTAATGTTTAAATTATGAGAGGCCTGAAATACAGGAAAGTAAAGGGCAGCCAGTTTTGATATTTTAAGGAAAAAATAAGTCCCTTGGCCAGGCATGGTGGCTCAAGCCTGTAATCCCAGCATTTTTGAAGGTCATGGCTAGAGGATTGTCTGAGCCCAGGGGTTGGAGACCAACCTGGGCAACTCAGCGAGACTTCATCTCTACAATAAATTTTTTTAAAAATAGCTGAGCAAGGTGGCAAATGCCTGTGGTTCCAACTACTTAGAAGACTGAGGTGGAAGGATTGCCTGAGTCTAGTAGGTCAAAGCTGCAGTGACCACTAACATGCTACTGTACTCCAACTTGTGCAACAGAGTGAGACTCTTATTCAATAATAATAATAATAAGTACCTTCAGTATTCCTCCTATTCATGTATGTTTTTATACTTTTCCTATGCATTATACCTACAGGTGCTATACATTTGTGTGCATTATATTTCAACACACATGCACTCCTGCATAAACAGTATAGTGTTGTTTTGTTATTACATGTATGTTTTTGCTGCTACAAACTCCATAGAAAAGGTGTCATAATGTCAACTTTTAATCTTTTCTGTCAATATTATATTTTTGTGATATATTCATCTTTAGTTTTGCATGGCAGGTGTCAGCACACTTTTCCTGAAAATATCTGAATAGCATAGCAAAGGGCCACATACTGTATGCTGTACAGGCCACACAGTCTTTGTGACATCTAAACTCTCTGCTTATAGTGTGGAAGCACACAGATAATATATAAGTGAATGGAGGTGGTTGTATTCCAATAAAACTTTATTTGTAAAAACAGGTAGTGGATCTGATTTGGTCCACCTGTCACATAGTGACCCAACCCTGCAATATAATATTTCACTGAAGAAATATGCTACAATTAATTTTTTCAGTTTTATAATATGATGATTCATTTTTGTTGTCAACTTGACAGGATTAAGAAATATGCAGATAGCCGGCAAAGTATTATTTCTGGGTATGTCTGTGAGGGTGTTTTCAGAAGAGACTAGCCTTTGAATCAGTGGAATAAGTAAGGAAGATTTGCCCTCAGTGTAGCCAGGCTCTATTCAATCTGCTGAGGGCCCAGAAAGGAAAATTCGTGCGCTCTCTCTTTTCTGGGTTTGG
>NW_007066854.1:0-808 GCF_000164805.1 Carlito syrichta | reverse complement strand
TATAGTGATTAAAATAGTGTAGTGTGGCACAGCCATTTACAGAAAGATCAGAGACACTGGTAGGTCTCACGACTGAGCTCCATGGACAGTGGTTTGTGGTTTATTTTGGAGATTCTCAAGATTCCCAGAAGTGCCTTTAGCCATTAGAGGGATTAAATATATGGGTTCTGAGTTCTTGTATATCTAGTTCTTCAAAAACAGCTATGTTTTTGTGTGTTTTCTGTATTGGGTTCCCACACTTCCAGACAGATTGCATATGTTGAAAAATTTTCATTGCATTTGTATTGCTATATGGTGGGAGATTCCTCACTAACCATGTGTGACTTTTGAAACAAAGTATGTTGGGTATACCTGGCTTATTATTGGGAGATAATACTTTACCTTGTCACAAAAATGTAATTCTCAGGTGAATTAAAGGACAAATGAGACTTGAAACATTTCAGGTATTTGCATGCTCTCTAGAAAAGGGAATTTCTAGACAATAAAGCAGTAGAAGTCAATGGAAAAGACTGATGAATAGCTGCTTGTTTGCAAATAGAAAACTCTGTATATCTTACTAAAACATCCAAACCATAAGCACCAGCAGGCCAAGCAATGCCTCATTGCCAAGAGGTTGTTGGGGCAATGACAATCTAAGGTTTGTGTCTGATGGTTGTCCCCACTCTAGTGTTTTATAGTATGACTGTCTGTGAATCTGATTCATGTCTCTGCCATGTATCAGATTATTTCGATGAAGATACTCTCCCCTATCTTTTGTTTACTAATGTTCATGTGGCTAGTTCAGTACAGCTTATTCACACCCAGGAAC
>NW_007066852.1:0-1128 GCF_000164805.1 Carlito syrichta | reverse complement strand
TATTGTTAAGATGATTGTTAAGATTCCATGTTTATGAATAGGAAAGAATCAATATTGTTAAGAATCAATATTGTTAAGATGGCAATCTACAGATTCAATGTAATACCCACTAAATTACCAACGTCATTTTTCTAAGACCTGGAAATGGCAATACAGAAATACATATGAAAACATACATGACCATGAATAGCCAAGACAATCATTAGCAAAAGAAACAAAGTGGGAGGTGTCACACTTCCAGACTTTAAATTTTACTATAGGTCTACAATATTCAAAACAGCCTGGTATTGGTACAAGCACAAGCATATAGTCTAATGGAACAGGTTATAGATCCTGGAAGCAAAACCTGAATTTCTCAACTAAGTCATCTTTGACAAAGTCTCCCTAACAGCCACTGGGGAGAGAAGAACCTATTTGGTAAATGGTGCTGGGAAAACTGGCAGACCACATACAGAAGACTGAAACAGAACCCCTACCTATCACCATACACAAACATCAACTCTGAATGAATCAAAGACCTAACCGTAAAACCTCAAATTGTAGTAATCTTATTAAACACTGAAGACATCCTGTGTCCCTCTGCCTAAATTTCTCTAAATACCTCTGTCCTTCTATTAGGTGATTGTTTCTTTCTTTCTTTATTATTATTATTATTTTTGTGTTGGAGTCTCACACACCGCAGCCTCGATTTGCTGGGCTCCGGCGATCCTTCCACCTCAGCCTTCCAAGTAGCAGGAACTACATGTGTGCGCTACCACACCCGGCTCATTTTGATTTATTGTAGAGATGAAGTCTCACCAAGTTGACCAGGCGGGTCTTGAAACCGCAGGCTCAGGCAATCCACTCACCTCAGCCTCCCAAAGGCGTGGGATTAGAGGCTGAGTCACCGAGCCCAGAGGTGATTGTTTCTTTCAGATGTGATACAAGTTGGACAGTTTTTTAGAAACACAAGTTGGTATTGCTTATATCATTTTTCTGCTGTTGCTCTCTTCAAGAACTGGAAGATTCATATTGTAATTTTTAAAAGGTCTTAGATAATCTATGTTTTTAAGTACCAATAAACTTTCACATTATTGATAGGATAAATTTAGCAAGTAAACCTCTGACCTTGTTACAGTCTTCAGGGAT
>NW_007066851.1:0-1369 GCF_000164805.1 Carlito syrichta | reverse complement strand
CACAGCAGTAGGGACCCGAGGGGGCTGCCCCCTTTTTTTCTTTGATCGGGGGAGATGGGATGGCTATCAGATGCTCCATCTGAAAGCTGACTTATCCCCACAGTGGTCCTATGGTCCCAGCAGTCCTAACTCTGATGATTAGACCATGAGTTCCTCAACCAGTCACTACGCCCAGAGGAGTGGGACATGCTGATTTGCTAAGTCAGTTGAGGAAATACATTGGAAGGAGGGACTGGATGCATGTAGACAGCCAGCGGTTCCCACTAGGTACACAGAAGTCACAGCGGTTCTATATAATGAATTATTTTACATATGCAAATTGTTGGTGTTTTATGGGGACAGTTTTGAATACACAGAATGCGATGTAGTGCTAATATTTTTCTGTGCATTAAATATTTCAGGGAAACATAATCTTTCTCTTGTTAGAATGTCATGTGATGAATATCAAATTATAATGACATCAAACGTGATCTGTTCACATAAACGCTGTATCATATAGCAATCCATATCATGCCCTACTGATGATCCTTTTTGTGAAAACTCATTACTTCACAGTGTTGCTGTTTCTAGTATTCTGTTACAATGTGGCAGGATCCAGGACTTATGCCATTGCTTTTTTGGAGATTATCAGTGTGACTGCACTTTTTCTGGTTACCATTTTACAGAAAAAATGAGGTTTATGGGTAGGTCATTTTTAAGACCTTGTAAACTCTTTGTCTAGAAAATGGAACAAATGCCAGTAAGAATTTTAAAGGACTGTTAAAGCCTCATGAAAAAACTAAACTAGCAGTTAAAGTAAAAGGTGGTAGTCAGTAAGAAAGTCTGAATACTAAGATTAAGCTCGTAACTATCAACTTTAGGGCTGTGTTGGGTACTATATACTTGACACATGTAAGAGTTGATGTATTTGATGGTGGTGATCATGGTCTTAAGAAATTGTTGGGTGTATTCCAAAGCAGTGTCTTAATTGGACGGTGAGCAGAAAACCACTTGCTAGTTTCTGGAAATGTAAATTGACAGACTTCAATCACTTCTGTTCAATTTGGAATTAAAGTTGGGGATGAAAAATACTTGAGCGAAAAACCTCTAACCCCAGTTCAATGATGAGTGAATCACCAGAAAATCTCCATTGAGCGACCGTCCACAGAAGTCATGAGCAGCACTCCTCAGAAAGGTCAAAAGGATCAAGGTCATCCAAAACAACAGAAGTCTGAGAAATGGTCACAGCCAAAGGGGATGCTGAGGAAACAAGATGACTGAGTGTAATTTAGATCTTGGATGGACTCCTGGAATGGAAAAGGGACATTAGGAAAAAACTGAGGAACCTGGAATACAGGTTGGGCTTTAGTTAATAACAATAATGTACCAA
>NW_007066850.1:0-728 GCF_000164805.1 Carlito syrichta | reverse complement strand
AGTAAAACAAGCTACTTTTTTGGAAATACAGGCAAATAGGCTAAAATGAGGTTAAAATACTATACCTTGATAATTAAGTTAATATTTACCTTCAGCTAAATGCCAGAAATTTCGTATCTTTAGTCAGATAGTAAGCACAAAAAGAACAATTTTATTATGATTTTGGTATGCTTCCTCCATTAAAAACTTAAGGTTATATGATTGCAAACTTAGAGAATATAATGAAGAAACTTATACCCCTTTACTAATGAATATAGAAAAGGCCAAAATCACCTCAATTGCTATTTCTAACAATAGGCACAAAAGCAGTGTTCTGTTTAACTTGGTTTTCGCTAAGACTTTGTCATGCCTGTGTACATCAGTGATATTGGTCTGTGGTATTCTTTGTTTTTACTTTGCGTGTGTCTGTCCTGTTTTGCTATCAGAGTAGTTCTGGGCTCATGTAGTCAGTTGGGAATTATTTCTGCCTCTTCGATTTTGGTGAAGAGTTTAAATGAAACTTATATTTGCTTTTCACCTGCTTGGACAAATTCAGCTGTGAAGCCATCAGGCCCTAGGCTCTTTTTTCCTCCCTCTCTCTTTTCTTCCTCTTTCTTTCTGCTTTGTTTTGTTTTGTTTTGTTTTTTGAGTTGGGCTCCCCATCTGTTGCAGGCTGAAGGTCAGGGCACTGACCATCCTTCTGCTTTGGATCCTCTGCTTATTTTACACAAAACTATTTGCTGAGTCAA
>NW_007066849.1:0-669 GCF_000164805.1 Carlito syrichta | reverse complement strand
GCTAGGGAGAAGGACAGTTGAAGTGGGTGTGGCTGCAGGGCTCCTCTGTAACTCTTCTATGGTCAGGGAGATCTCTGGTGGGGAGGTTCAGGATTGTCTCTTCCCCCAGGTGTATCCTCTTACTGGAGATGCCACAACCAGGCCTATCCTGGAATAGAGTTATCCTATGTGACTGACGTCCAGGCTCCACCTTTGTTTGTCCCTCCCAGTCATGGACCAGCTCTGTGGATCTGACATTCAGAGGATCACTGGGAAGGAGGGGATTTGTGTCAGCCCAAGACTCATCACTGATCTCTTTGGAGTTCTTCCTCCTCCCTTCTGGCCACACGCTTTGTCCCAGAGCTGGTTCAGGGTAGGGGATGGGGTGCCTGGAACTCAGCACTCATCAGGTCCCTCTGAAGTTTGTGCTCTCAGGATATTGCCTTTGGGCCATGGTCAAGCCCTGAATAGTTGATCCATCAGTCACAGAGATCGGATCTGTTGGTCCTGCACCACCTTCAATATGGTGGTGGGGTGCCTCTCTTGTCCTCTTCTGTGGAAACTTGCCTCTGGACTGTGTACAGAGCCCTTTCCAGTGCCCTGCCAGGTGCTAAAGTGATAAGGCAAAGCCCTGAACAGTCTGTCTCCTGCTTCAATGGTGTGAGAGCGCCTGGGGCAATAGTGTCTCTC
>NW_007066848.1:0-698 GCF_000164805.1 Carlito syrichta | reverse complement strand
TCTCACCTCAGCCTCCCAAAGGCGCGGGATTACAGGCTGAGCCACCGAGCCCGGCAATTTTTTTATTTATTGTAGAAACAAAGGTCTTGCCAAGTTGCCCAGGCTGGTCTTGCATCCCTGGGCACAGGCAATCCTCTTGCCTTCACCTCCCAAAGTGCTGGGATTACAGGTGTGAGCCAGTGCACCCGGTCAATAGGATGCTTTTAATTCCTTTGGGAGATGGGACTGAGTTGTAGGAGGGTGTTCCAGAGACAAGCACAGGCTTTAGAATTGGGCTGACCTGAGTTCAAATCCTGGGCCCACCCTTTTGCTCTGGAAACCTTGCCAAGCTGGATAAACTCTCTGATGAAGAATGGAGTCCCACCTCTCCCAAAGTCACGGTCCTGAGTCACTTCCAAGGTTCTATATGACCTGGGGTGTCACCGTATGGCCTCTCCTCCCCACCCTCTTGTTCCCTCAGCTCCAACTACTCTTCTTGCTCCATTCTCTCCATATAAACTTGCCAGGACCTCAGGGCCTTTGCACAACAGTTTCCTCTGCCTGGAAAGTTCTCAAGTGGTGACGGCATTTGCCTCCCAACCCCCTTCAGGTCACTGAAGTGTGATCCCTGACTATTCTATTCAAAATGTAACACCTGCCCTTGGTTTTTCTCTACACATCCTGCCACCCACCAGACACCTATTAGAATGTGAGCGTGA
>NW_007066847.1:0-957 GCF_000164805.1 Carlito syrichta | reverse complement strand
CACCCTGGGTCCCAAGTGACACTCCCTTTCTCCCCATTTATTCTAAGGTGGTCAATAAACCGACTGAATACTTTTCTAAGCAAAGGAGGCAGCATGTTGCTCCTGCTGTATGCAGTAGGTGTGCCAACACCACCATCTTGACATCGTTTCTGGCATGCATGTTTCAAGGCTGTCAACCAAGTCCCATATTCTAGGTTTTGTAGGAGAGGAAATCCACAGTGGTTCAGCCCATCATGCAAATATATGTGGGTCCCAAGGCTTAGGATGTATGCATTGGTTAAGGCCAAGAAACAGTTGCCATGAAGCCAGAACATGTGAACCAACTCCTGCCTCTCATCAGCTGCTAACTACAACAGCACATGCATCACCACTCTGGCCATGAGAAGGTGGTTAAGGATCAGTGATCATCTCACAAGTGGGAGACATTCTGACATTATCTCTAGGTTTGAGTTCAGTGGCTCATCTAAGGTCACTCAGTAGGTGTGTCATAAATTCAGGACAAGAACCTGTCATCTCTTTGGCAGGTCCCATGCTGGGCCAGGGGCAGACAGACATGCTGATCGATGATGTCTCCTTCCTCATACCCTCCCCACAGGTTTGAGTCTCAGGTCTGTGGGTTCCTCCCCTGTGTCCTCCCTCTTTTTTCATCCCCTGTGGGGTGGAAACTGCTACCTCTATTTGCCTCTGCAATACCTTCCTGTTCTCTTTTTGCCTTTTCAGTGAACTAGCTGAAAATTCATCATAACATGTTAGTTTGCTCAGGTTGTTGTATCAAAATGCCACAGACTTAGAGGTTTAAGGAACAGAGGTGTCTTGTCTGGCAGTTCTGGTGGCAGGAAATCCAAATCAATGTGTCAGCAGGGTTGCTTCTCCTGAGAACTTTCAGGGAGAATCTGGTTCATGCCTTTCCCCAGCTGCTGGTGGTGTGCCAGCAGTTTATGTATTCTCTGACTGTAA
>NW_007066846.1:0-838 GCF_000164805.1 Carlito syrichta | reverse complement strand
AATGTTGTTGGTAATTTAATGGGTATTGCATTGAATTTGTAGATTGCCTTAGGTAAGATGGACATCTTCACCAATGTTGATCTCCGATCCATGAGCATGGGATATTTTTCCACTTGTTCATGTCGGCTTTGATTTCTTTGAGCAGTGTTTTGTAATTTTCATTGTAAAGGTCTTTCACGTCTCTGGTCAGGAAGATGCCAAGGTATTTCATTTTTTTTGTGGCTATTGTGAATGGAACTGTGTTTTTTATTTGGGTTTCTGTTTGTTTATTATTGGTGTAGAGAAATGCGATTGTCTTTTGTACATTTATTTTGTATCCTGAGACTTTGCCAAAGGCTTTTATCAATGTAAGGAGACCTTTGACAGATTCTCTTGGGTTTTCAAGGTACACCATCATGTCATCTGCATAGAGAGATAACTTGACTTCCTCTTTTCCTATTTGAATACCTCTGATTGCCTCCTCTTCTCTGATTGCTTTAGCCAGGACTTCCAATACTATGTTGAACAGGAGGGGAGAGAGTGGGCATCCTTGTCTAGTTCCAGTTTTCAGGGGAATTGGTTCCAATTTTTGTCCATTTAGGAGTATGCTGGCTGTGGGTTTCTCGTAGATGGCTTTTACTATTTTGAGGTATGTTCCTCGTATACCTAGATGTTCAAGGGTTTTTATCAAGAAGGGGTGCTGGATTTTATCAAAAGCTTTTTCTGCATCTAGTGGAATGATCATGTGGTTTTTGTTTTGACATCTGTTGATGTATTTAATTACATTTATGGTTTTACGAATATTGAACCAGCCTTGCATGCCAGGAATGAAGCCTACTTGGTCATGATGGATGATTTT
>NW_007066845.1:0-810 GCF_000164805.1 Carlito syrichta | reverse complement strand
TCCATGGATGCTTCAGCAGAAGCTTTTTCCATCCTCATTTATAGCATGGCCCTGACTGGTCAATAGTTCCTGTCTTGCCTGTGATTCATTCCTAGCTGGATATATTTTGGATCTGAGAGTAATCAGTGAAACAAAGTCATGTTCCATGAATGGGCCTAAGATATGTGAGGAGAGGGAGTGCGGGAAGGAGGAGAGAAAGAAAGTGGGAGAGTGAATGAGTGATAAAGAGACAGCAAAGCAAATGTGAGCCACAAGAAATTAGAAGGAAAATACCGCAAGTTATCTTGATTACTAATTTGTAACATACACAATGAGTGTCCACTCTCTGTTTCCTCTGGTCACACAGGTTGATGTGGGATCAATACTCATAACAACAATTTACTTTTTAAAAATGTGTATTTACTGAGCAGTGAATGTTAGTCTTTGTAGTGGGTGCTCTGGGGAAAACGTAAACTCCTCTCGTAGAGGAATTTATTGTACTCTATTCTCTCTGGGTTGTTCACAAACCAGAATGCTAATTTGCTGTGATTGTAGGTGGAGCAGTTACTTTTTTGCTCAGGGGATCCCTGAGCACCCAAATGAGTATGCAGAAACTACTCTTAATAGTAAGAAGAAAGACTGTGCAGTGAGGTGGTTACAGCACAGGGTGTGGAGTTAGTCATATTTGGGCTCAAACCCCAGGCCTGTCCCTTCCTAGCTGTGGAATGCTGGCAAG
Source organism: Carlito syrichta (assembly GCF_000164805.1). Classification (NCBI taxonomy): domain Eukaryota; kingdom Metazoa; phylum Chordata; class Mammalia; order Primates; family Tarsiidae; genus Carlito; species Carlito syrichta. The sequence continues at coordinate 95 of NW_007066845.1, read as the reverse complement.
ATACCAGCCTTACTAGCCTCAGAGTTCTCATAGTTAAACCTGAAGGACTGACTGTGAGTGTTCCAGGTTGTAAAGGATTGGGAACTACCTGCATG
>NW_007066844.1:0-1007 GCF_000164805.1 Carlito syrichta | reverse complement strand
AAATTCTGGCCTCATATAGTCTGTTGGAAATTGTTCCCTCCTCTGCCATTTTTGTGAAGAATTTGAATTAAACTGATATTAGTTCTTCAATTGCTTGGAAAAATTCAGTTGTGATGTCATCAGGTCCTAGGCTTTTTTTCTCTCTCTCTTTTTAATTTTTATTTTTTTGATTTGGGGTCCCAATCTGTTGCAGGCTGGAGTGCAGTGCACTGACCATTCTTCTGCTTTGGATCCTTCTGTTTTATTTTGCACAAAACTATTTCTTGAGTAAATGAATGAGGGAATGATGTGTCTTCACTCTTCAAGGGAAAGTTAGTGCAGACTCCTTACCTAGAGAGGTTTCAGTAATGAAAAAGGATTAGATAATTCCCTGTCCACAGGAAGTCATGAGGGAAGTCTTGGGAACCAGTCAGATGTCTAATATTTCTGCAAAGGCTTGTGACAAAGGCCAGTCTGTCTGAAAGGGTGTGTAACACTGAGTCTTTTTTCTAAGACCATGACTGATGAGTAAAGATGAGACAAGTCACTTTAGATTTTGGGGGGGAGGGTGATCACAAGCCTTGGAATTAGGCTTTATCAAAGAGGTAATTGGTCTCTTTGTCTTTTTGGCTTCATTTTTTGTTGGAAATTCTCAGAGTACCATACAGCATAGAGGCAGGAAAAGCCACATGGGCTTGTTAATAAGCCACTCAATGCAAATCCTAGGAGATAGGTGGGTGTGATACTTCAGTTATGAGGTCAGTGCAGCACCAGTCTTCTGAGAAAGTGTGTGCTACATGAGAGTAGACACATGTGTTGGCTAAATTTCCCAAGTCTCTACTACTATGCTTTAGGGTCAGCCATGAGTCCACTTTATATGCATTTCTATCATAGTCATCTTAAAACAGCAGATTCTCTTTTCATAACAAGAATGATAAACATAAAGGAGAAATGTTGTGCATGATGATACAGGGAACAGTGACACAAGGTCATCCTATGATCACAAGACACAGAGCAAAGTAAAGACT
>NW_007066843.1:0-828 GCF_000164805.1 Carlito syrichta | reverse complement strand
ATGAAGAAGGTTCACTTTCTTTCATCGTTCGTTATTTCGTGGTCAAACAATTTTCTTAAGAACTTGGTATTGAACTAACTGAAAGTAGAGCAGCGGACAATCAGAAAATGTTTAACCATCATGGAGTTTGCAGACTATTAGAGAATAATCATATTAAGTAACAAACTTATCATGAATGCTGTGTAAGGAAAAACCTTCAGGAAACTTCCTGGAGTGGTATCTAAAGTGAACATTGAGAGAGAAAAGGAACTGATCAGGTAAAAGGGAGATGAAGGGTATGATGAACAGAGGTGTGCTGAAGTGTGCAAGTTGGGTGAATGCAATTCCCAATGTCAAACCAAAGCAAAATGACTAAATCCTCTTCCAGGCACAAGCATACATATATGCACATATTGACACACATACAACATATTTACAATATATATTTATAATATACTCTGGCTGCACTATAAAAAGTTACTTCTCAAACCAAGGAATAGATTTTTTTGTAGATTAAAATATTCACCCAACACTATTCAGAAAAAAAAGTCAAAGAAAAAGAGAGGGAGGCAGGAAGGGAAAGATAAAGAAAGAAAGCAAAAAGAAAGAAAGAAAAAGAAAGAAAGAAGAAAGAAAAACAGCATGATGACACTAAAAACAGGGTTTTAGTGATATAGGCATTGATTTGTTTACTCTTAAAAGTAAAACCTTACTTTGAGTCTTCCTTCAAACAAGCAGGAAAACACAGTGTAATGGAATGAACAACAGCCTAGCATTTGTAGCTGGCCCTCATAAAATTGAAATTAGTCCCTGGAGGGTAAAGGAAGTATTTAAATTTCTGTTTAAAAG
>NW_007066842.1:0-896 GCF_000164805.1 Carlito syrichta | reverse complement strand
CCCCCTACCCCTCTAGAAAGGCACTAAACTGCTAAGCATTGTGTAAAAGTTTAAAAATCTCTATTGGACATGACATAAACAAGCTGAATGATTCACTAGTTTCTCTTTCACGGGTACAATAATGGCACTAAGTGCAGAATTTACCTTGTGCCTGAACAAGGCTCTTTTGAAAACTTTAAAGTATTTTGCAGCATAGGTAAGATTAATCAGGAGAGCCAGTGCAAATACCAAACCAGCAGTGTGTACCTGTGTGATGATGGTGACTCACTCTCTCCCAGCCTCAGTTTTTCACTTTTCTTGACCACATAGAGTTGTTGAAAGGTTGAAATGAGGTTATGTAAATAGTTATACTTGTTTATTATTAAATATGAATGTCCATGTTTTTTGTTCTCTGTACACATGCACATAATCCTTTTATGGAAAGGAGAAGCATATGGGCATTTCTTGCTCTTTTGGCATCCATATTGTTTTTCTGGCTATCAGCCAGGGTGTGCTTATTATGCACACGTTTTCTGTGTGCCCATAAGTGTTTTTGTACATCACTACTTTTAGTCTATGAGAAATATGTAAACTCCTGTGACCTCTGTGGCAGAGACAGTCCTAGGTGTCTTAGCTTGATTCCTATTTGAGGGACCTGATTGGATTCACATAGTTCAGCCCTAAATAAGTAGATAAAAAGTATTTTTAAAATGCTTTGGTTCATCTAAGTAAAATATTAGCCTTTTATAAGGACTGTGTAAATTTAGGTCATCTAATTGTATGAATAAACTGTACCTTTGGGCATTTTAAGTTTTATGGTTTTGCACTTAACTATAAAAGTATCCAGACCCAGGTCCTAGTCACTGACCACCCTTATTAGTAAATCTATAGTTTTATCAGATTTATTAGAAATTGCA
>NW_007066841.1:0-656 GCF_000164805.1 Carlito syrichta | reverse complement strand
CCAGGAAGCCCGCGGAGGTGACTACGCATCCCTCCCTCCATCCAGAGTCTGGGTTACACTGACGCACCCCACAGGGTGATCTGCCTCAGGACTTTTGCCCATGCCGGGCCTCTGCCTGGATGCTGTACCCCCATCCTCCTGGCGGAGTGAACTGACTGACCCTCCTTCACCCACGGAGCACCTCACACTTCCTTGTACTTGGCTCTCGAAAGACCTTGGAACACACATCTGCAATACACGTGTGAGGCATTATCATGTATGATTCATAAGGTATAAATAAATGTGTAAATGCAAAAGGTGTGATAAGCTACATGTGTATTCCTTACTGCACTTGTTCAACGTTTATCCACCCCCCCAGACTATCAGAGAAGCAAAGGCTGGAGACCACGACTGCCTCTGCCCTCCATGGGATTCCCCAAGGCCTGGTGCTGGTCTTTGGCACCGAGACGCTGCTCTTTGTAGATTCTTGCTGAATGAACGAATGAAGGAACAGAAAACTAGGTCGGAAAGGGCCAGTGTCTTTAGTCGCAGTAAGCACGGTGCTTAGAGCCCACGGTGCTTCAAGGGGCTCATGAAAATGTTTTAATAGCTGGGCTTGGTGGCTCAGCCTGTAATCCCGCGCTTTGGGAGGCCGAGGTGAGCGAATTGCCTGAGCG
>NW_007066840.1:0-569 GCF_000164805.1 Carlito syrichta | reverse complement strand
GAGAAGATAGACAAGTGGGACCTTATTAAACTACAAGCTTCTGCAAAGCCAAAGAAACCATCAAGAGAGCAGGGAGACAGCCTACAGACTGGGAAAAAGTATTTGCCAACACCAGGTCTGACAAAGGCTTAACATCCTGGATCTACAAGGAACTCAAACGTGCTGAAAAGAAGAAAACAAACAACCCCATTATAAAATGGGCAAAAGATATGAACAGACATTTCCCAAAAGAAGACATCCAAGCGGCCAACAAACACATGAAGAAATGCTCAACCTCACTAATTATCAGGGAGATGCAAATCAAAACCACACTGAGATACCACCTAACTCCAGTCAGAATGGCAATTATCAACAACTCAAAAAATAACAGCTGCTGGAGAGGGTGTGGTGAAAAGGGAACACTTCTACACTGTTGGTGGGAGTGTAAACTAGTGCAACCTCTGTGGAAAGCAGTGTGGTGATTCCTAAAAGCTCTAAAAATCGACCTTCCATATAACCCCGCAATCCCCCTACTGGGAATATACCTTGAAGAACTCAAATCACTCTATAAAAAAGATACTTGCACAGGG
>NW_007066839.1:0-1002 GCF_000164805.1 Carlito syrichta | reverse complement strand
GTATACTATATATCGATGTATTTCCTTAATGAATAGATTCTTTAATCACTACATAACCTTACTTTTCTCTTTTTATTGTTTTGACATAATGTTCTTAGTTTCTTATAACTGTGAGTATGTACCCCTTTCCCCTCCTTTGGTTTCCATTTGCATAGTAGGTTGCTCATTCCTTCACTTTCAGTCTATGTGTGTCCTTTAAGATGAAATAAGTGTCTTGTAGGCAGAGGTCTACAGTCAGATTTTTTTGTTTCTTTTAATATCCATTCTATGTTTTTTGATTGGAGGGTATAATTAATTTTCATTCAAAGTTTCATTGATCGTAAGGTCTTATTGCATTTTTTGTTTTTGTTTTTGTTTTTTTGTAGACCTTTTGTTTCTTTTTCTATTTTCTTGTTAATTTTGTTGTTTGAAGACTTTCTATAGAGATATGCTTTGAATATTTTCTCTCTTTTTTGTATCTACATATGTTTTTTGCTTTGTGTTTACCTTCAGGATTAGATAATAATTATATATTTGCAACAAGTTATATTATGGTGATAACTTAATTGTGATTGTATACACAAATTCTACACATTTACTCTCCTTTCCCTCATTTTATAAATTTGATGTCAAAATTTACATAGTTTTATAATTTGTATCTTTCAACAAATAATTGTGACTTCAATTACTTTAAATAGTTTTGAATTTTAACATTATTGCTAGACATTTAATTGCTTTATCCACAGCCATTTCAGTATTAGAGTGTTTTGGATTTGAAAAGGCACTTACGCTGGGCTCGGTGACTCAGTCTGTAATCCCGCGCCTTTGGGAGGCTGAGGTGAGTGGATTGTCTGAGCCCACAGGATCAAGACCCGCCTGGGCAGCGAGACCTCATCTCTACAATAAATCAAAAAATCAGCCGGGCATGGTAGCGCATGCCTGCAATCCCAGCTACTTGGAAGACTGAGGTGGAAGTATCACCGGAGTCCAGAACTCCAGTCTGGGCGACAGAGTGAGACTCCA
>NW_007066838.1:0-749 GCF_000164805.1 Carlito syrichta | reverse complement strand
GAAACAAATTGCACAGGTAGATTTTTTTATTTACTAACTTTGGTTGCAGTCACTTGCATGATTTTCATCATTTACCCAAAGGAAATAATTGGTGAGTACCTGCTGTTATTTGCTTTAACCTATTATTTACAATAAACTTATTGGTAGTTCTTTTGATCTACTGTAAAAAGTATAGATTAGTAACTATATTTGAATATTGGGGACTAATCAGAAGGCGTTTCACCTACTATTTCTGTCTCATACTTTCTACGGCCTCATCACTAATTCTGTTGAAATTTATTTCTATTTGAAACATTTACTTGTATAATAGTGACTCAGTTATTTTAATTAAAGGGCAAGTAGTGGTATCCTGTATTTTAGCCCTTTTATTTTTATCCATAAAATCGGGCTCGTAGTTGTACACTGGGATGATGGAAAGAGTAAGTTCTTTAAAAATATTTAAAGCCTCTGCCACCATTTCTGGCCTATAGTAAGCACATATCAATGACCACTTTCTTTTCTTTTCTTCCTGTTTGTACTGTAAGGTAGAGCATGAACTCATCTGTAGAAGAGTCTGTAAGGAAAAATGCTCTGTCAATTAGAGCCTTTTAAAAAGTGAAAATGTCTGTCAGGGATCTTTTCCTAGCAGGCAAGTTGCGGACTAGGATGATTTCTAAGGTTTTATTTGTATGCCGTGATTTTAAGATTCCAAAACAGTGCACAGAATGAGTAGGCTTCATTTAGTAGTACAGGCTCAAGTCTAGGATAAG
>NW_007066837.1:0-988 GCF_000164805.1 Carlito syrichta | reverse complement strand
GATGATTAGTGAGGTTGAGCATTTCTTCATGTGTTTGTTGGCTTCTCGAATGTCTTCTTTTGTGAAGTGTCTGTTCATATCTTTTGCCCATTTTATAATGGAGTTGTTTGTTTTCTTCTTTTCAGTACGTTTCAGTTCCTTGTAGATCCAGGATGTTAAGCCTTTGTCAGACCTAGAGTTGGCAAAGACTTTTTCCCAGTCTGCAGGCTGTCTTCCTGCTCTCTTGATGGTTTCTTTGGCTTTGCAGAAGCTTGTCAGTTTAATAAGGTCCCATTTGTCTATCTTCTCTCTTAAGTCCTGTGGGTTTCGGGATTTGTACAGGAATTGGATGCCAGTTCCGATTTCCATGAGAGTATTTCCTTCCTTTTCTAAGGTTCTTATGGTTTGAGGTTTTACATTTAGGTCTCTGATCCATTTGGAGTTAACCTTTGTGCATGGGGATAGATAGGGGTCCTGTTTCAATCTTCTGCATGTGGTCAGCCAGTTTTCCCAGCACCATTTACTGAATAGGTTCTCCTCTCCCCACTGGTAGGTGGTGGGGGCTTTGTCGAAGATGAGTTGGTTGAGGAATTGAGGTTTTGCTTCTGGAATCTCAATTCTGTTCCATTGATCTATATACCTGTTCCTGTACCAATACCAAGCTGTTTTGATGATTGTAGCTTTATAGTAAAGTTTGAAGTCTGGTATTGTGATACCTCCTGCTTTGTTTTTTTTACTGAGGATTGTTCTGGCTATTCTTGGATGTTTGTGTTTCCATATGAATTCCTGTGTTGTTTTTTCTAGGTCTGAGAAGAATGTTGTTGGTAATTTAATGGGTATTGCATTGAATTTGTAGATTGCCTTAGGTAAGATGGACATCTTCACAATGTTGATTCTTCCGATCCATGAGCATGGAATATTTTTCCACTTGTTCATGTCGGCTTTGATTTCTTTGAGCAGTGTTTTTGAAATTTTCATTGTAAAGGTCTTTTCACGTCTCTGGTTAGGA
>NW_007066836.1:0-1021 GCF_000164805.1 Carlito syrichta | reverse complement strand
ACCATTTTGTCCTTGCTGCAGCCCAGAAGTTTCATCCCCACATTAGCAGTGTGAGAAGATACACAGAGGGACTCCAGGCCACTTGACCTGACCATTTTATGTCAACTTTGCATGCATGCTTGTGAAAAGTAGAAACAGTGTGTGGGGAAGGGAAGAGGAAGAGGATGGAGTGTTTTCTTCTCCCCAACACACTTCTCATGGGGAAGTTGGCCCATAACATGTGACCCACTCATGACAAAGGAGGACAACTTAGGCAGCATTCCCAGATCAGGAAGCTGCCCTTCCATGTCCTCTGCATTTATTTAGGTCTACTCCGATGCCTCTGCACATCAGAGCCCACCCTCAATGTCCCCATGATGATAGCAGGATGCTCAGATGAAATCCCATTACCACTTGCTCCATTCTGAAGCTCTCTTTCCCCCAGTGGGAATCTGTGGGACCTGTGGTCCACTCTCTTAGGAATAAGCTGAGTGACTGGCAGGTGAATCATGACTTCTCATGTGACCTAGGATGCTTCTTAGTGGACAGAGCTAGGTGAGTTTTAACCTCCTGCACTGATAAAATTTAGTTTTCCACAATAGCTATGGGTACGTCAACCAAAATGCTCTAGGGGAGACACACATTCCTGTGGAAGTTTGGGGAAGAAGGGTCTCCTTTTCCTGTCTCCCTTGTCTTTCTCAGATGCTGCTGATGGCAGAGTCAAGTTCAGAAGAGTCCAAGAGACTTCTGCCCGTCTGTCTCCATCTATTAGCATTGCTGCAGACAAGTACCATGGGCAGAAAGGAGGGGCTTCAACAACAGAAATTCATTGTCTAACAGTTCTGGAGGCTCAAAGCCCAAGACCAAGGTGTTGGCATTGTTGATTCCTTCTGTGGTCTCTCTCCTTGACTTACAGACCAACCAGCTGCCTTCTTGTTATGTCCTTACATGACGTGTCCTCTGCACATGGATGTCCCTGGTATCTTTCTGTGAGTCCAGATGTCCTCTTTTTATTAGGACACCAGTCAGATTAAAGTCCATG
>NW_007066835.1:0-660 GCF_000164805.1 Carlito syrichta | reverse complement strand
GGCAACAGAGCAAGTCCTGTCCCTTAAAAAAATAAAAATAAGACAGGCACAGTGAATCACTCCTGCAACCCCAGCACTGTGGGAGACAGAGGCAGGAGGACTGCTTGAGCCCAGGGGTTCAAGACTAGACTGGGCAACTTGACAAGACCTCGTCTCTACAATAAAAATCAAAAAATTAGCCGGGCATGGTGGTTCCAGCTACTTGGAAGGCTGAGGCAGAAGGATCGCCTGAGTCCAGCAGATGGAGGCTGTGGTAGCCGGGAGCGTGCCCCTGCAGTCCAGCCTGAGCGACAGAATGAGACTCTGACTAAAAAAAAAAAAAAAAAAATATATATATATATATATATTATATATATTAAAAAATACATTAAAAATATATTTATAATATATGCAATATATTATATTATATATAATATATAAAAATAAATTTATATATAAAAATATAAATATAATATATTTTATATGTTAAAAAATATATTATATATATATATCTATAATAGAACTATCATATAACTATCATATAACTATCATATAATCCAGTATGGGATGTCTCCCATTTCTGGGTATATATTCAAAGGAACTGAAATCAATATTTCAAAGGGATATCTGCACTCCCATATTGACGGCAGCATTATTCACAGTAACAAGATGCGGAAGCAG
>NW_007066834.1:0-540 GCF_000164805.1 Carlito syrichta | reverse complement strand
GTTTGTAAGCCCCTTTCACCTACCCCCGAAGTATCATAGGAACTTACCAGATATGAAATGACTTAGACTTTGATTCCAGAAGAATTTTTTTTAAAATAGCAGGCCGTGTTGTTTCTATATATAAGAAGTCTGTCGTTAAGGAAACATGTCTCAAATAAAGCTCCTTTTAATAAAATAAAAGTCCTCTTTAGTCACCAGCATCATTTCATAAGAAAAGTAGGAAAGAGCCGGGTTCAGTGGCTCAGCCTGTAATCCCGCGACTTTGGGAGGCTGAGGTGAGTGGATTGCCTGAGCCCGCGGGTTCGAGACCCGCCTGGGCAGCGAGACCTCATCTTTACAATAAATAAATAAAAAAAATCAGCCGGGCGTGGTAGCGCACGTCTGTAGTTCCAGCTACTTGGAAGGCTGAGGCGAAAGGATCGCTGGAGCCCAGCAGGTGAGGCTGCGGTGGCCGGGAGCGGCCACTGCACTCCAGTCTGGGTGACAGAGTGAGACTCCAACTCAAAAAAAAACCAAAAAAAACGAAGAGCAAGAAAGAAT
>NW_007066833.1:0-764 GCF_000164805.1 Carlito syrichta | reverse complement strand
TTTCAGAGGATTCCATAATCTCATGGAAGTATCTTCTGTCTTATATCTGTAGACCACAAATAGAATCAAAATCAAAACCGTAACTCATGTCAAGCTGTAGCTTTGACTGTTAAAGTCTTTCATCTCAAGTCTTTACACTGTTACTATAAATACAGTTTGAACCATTGTGAAAGACCATCATGCTTCTTTGTAAAAAATGGAGATCTGACAGTACTTTGTGTTATGGCACTAAGGAACCTCTTTGGTACAGGCTTAGCACAGAACATACTGTTATTTATATATTTATTCTAGGTTCTTTTTTGACATATCCAAATGTTACTTCTAGAAGGGTGTTTAGATAGTTTCATTACTTTGTTCTACAGGGAATGTTGCTTTTAAGATAATCGTCCACCTTTGGGAGGCTGAGGTGAGTGGGTTGCCTGAGCCCGCGGGTTCGAGACCCGCCTGGGCAGCGAGACCTCGTCTCTACAATAAATCAAAAAATCAGCCAGGCGTGGTAGCGTATGCCTGCAATTCTGGCTACTTGGAAGGATGAGGCGGAAGGATCACCGGAGCCCAGCAGGTCGAGGCTGTGGTGGCCGGGAGTGGCCACTGCACTCCAGTCTGGGTGACAGAGTGAGACTCCAACTCAAAGAAAGTAAAGATAATCGTCTAGTGGATTAATTTGACCCTGAGTTCCCTTGTATTTTTTTTTTATTTCTTACAATTTTTGTTTGGTCTCAGTGGCTCCTGAAAATAAATCTAACAGTTTCAATAGCTTTGTG
>NW_007066832.1:0-941 GCF_000164805.1 Carlito syrichta | reverse complement strand
TAATTTTGATTATGTAGAGATGAGGTCTCGCCCAGTTGCCCAGGCGGGTCTCGAACCCGCGAGCTCAGGCAATACACTCACCTCAACCTTCCAAGGCGAGGGATTACAGGCTGAGACACCGGGACCAGTTGAAGTTAATTTCTTAAAAGCCTGTGGGCCGCCAGGAGTACGTGGGCAAATTATGGGCAGTAGCAATGACAGCAGTGACCTGCAGTGCTCCCCCATTGCTGCCAGATATCATCCAATTGTGGGAAGTAACTGCACAGAGAAGGATGGGACAGAGTTAGAAAGTCACATTCAGGTGGAATTAGCCCACTAATGGTAGGTCCAGGGGCGCAGAGGGGCTCGTGGTCCATCCCCCAGAAATCCTGATTTCTGGCACACAGAAAAAAAATGCCCTGAAGCCTTCCAGAGGGATTATGCCCTCAGTAGTCCTGGGAGCATACCTTGAGAAGCTCTCACACTCACATACTGAGCCTGAAAAGCAGTTGGAGAAAGTTGCTTAAAAAGGCCTCACCCCCATCCTTGTCTGGGGTCAACCATGAAAGAGTAATCTTGGTCTCTCTGCTTTTTATTTCTGAGTTGGAGTCTCACTCTGTAGCCCAGGCTGGAGTACAGTGGCATGTTCCCGACCACAGCAGCCTCAACCTGCTGGGCTCTGGCAATCTGGCAATCTTCCACCTCAGCCTTTCAAGTATCAGTAACTACAGCTGTGTGCTACCACACCCAGCTAATTTTTAAAAATTTTTTTTAGTTGGAATCTCACTCTGTCGCTCAGACTGGAGTGCAGTGGCCGCTTCCGACCTGCTGGGCTCCGGCGATCCTTCCGCCTCCAAGTAGTTAATTTTTGATTATTGGTTGAGATGAGGGCTCGCCAAGTTGCCCGGGCCGGTCTTGAACTTGTGGGCTCAGGCAATCCACTCACCTCAGCCTCCCATAAG
>NW_007066831.1:0-714 GCF_000164805.1 Carlito syrichta | reverse complement strand
GAGAGAGAGACAGAGAGACCCAGAGAGAGACTGAGAGACACAGAAAAAAAGAGCTAGAGACAGAGAGACAGAAAGAGACAGAGACAGAGAGAGAGACTGAGAGAGAGAGAGAGATGGAGAGACAGAGACAAAAAAGAAGAGACACTGAGAGACCGAGAGACCGAGAGGCAGAGAAAGAAATAGCCAGAGACAGAGAGACAGAAAGAGACAGAGACTGAGAGATAGAGAGAGATGGAGAGACAGAGAGACACTGAGAGACAGAGAGACTGAGAGAGAAAAAAGCTAGAGACAGAGAGACAGAGAGAGACAGACAGAGAGACAGAGAGAAAAAAGGAGAGACACTGAGAGACTGAGAGAGGAAAAAATAGCCAGAGACAGAGAGACAGAAAGAGACAGAGAGACATGGAGAGACAGAGAGAAAAAAGGAGAGACAGAGAGATTGAGAGACTGAGAGAGAAAAAAGAGCTAGAGACAGAGAGACACAGAGAAAAAAGGAGAGACACTGAGAGACTGAGAGAGAGAGACAGAGAAAAAAATAGCCAGAGACAGAGAGACAGAAAGAGACACAGACTGAGAGACAGAGAGAGATGGAGAGACAGAGAGAAAAAAGGAGAGACACTGAGACAGAGAGACTGAGAGAGAAAAAAGAGCTAGAGACAGAGACAGAGAGAGACAGAGAGAGGGAGACAGAGAGAAAAAAGGAGAGACACTGAG
>NW_007066830.1:0-870 GCF_000164805.1 Carlito syrichta | reverse complement strand
TTTTTGTCTCGATGATCTATCTAGGGTGTCAGTCGGGTATTCAAGTCCCCTGCTATAATAGTGTTGAGTCAATATCTTTTTTTTAGTTTTTTTAGTAGTTACTTTATAAATCTTCTTGCTCCTGTGTTGGGTGCATATACATTTAGGATGGATATTTCTTGTTGATGGATTGAACATTTTATCATTATGTAGTATCCTTTTGCATCTTTTAAAATTTTTGATAGCTTAAAGATTGTTTTGTCTGATATTAAGACTACAACTCCTGCCTTCTTTTGTGATTCATTTGCCTTGGAAACTTGTTTTCCGTCCTTTAACTTTGAGTCTGTGTGCGTCCCTTGTAGTGAGATGAGTCTCCTGGATGCAGCAAATAATGGGGTCATGGTTTCTTATCCTGTCCACCATTCTGTGTCTTTTTAGTGGTGAATTTAGTACATTCACATTCAGGTTAATTATTGAAATGTGGGGGTTTATCCCTGTCATGAGATTCTTATAGAGTTGTTGTTGTTCCTGTTTGCTTGCTGTCTTTAGGGTTTTGGGTTGATTCATCTGTTTTTTTCCATTTTTTTCCTGTACTCTTGTGAAGAAAATTGTCGTTCTTTTCTCCTTTTCTTCTGTGTTTAATACTTTCTTAAGTGTTTCTTGAAGAGGTGATCTGGAGGCAGCATAAGTTCCTAGGGATTGGATGTCTGGGAAAGATTTTAATTCTCCCTCACTGATGAAGCATAGCTTGGCTGGGCAAGTTATACTTGGTTGAAATTTTTTATCTTTGAGAACTTTGAAGATTGGTCTCCAAGCTCTCCTAGCCTGAAGTGTTTCTGTAGATAAATCTGCTGCTATTCTAATTGGTCTTCCCAGGTAGGTAGTCTGACC
>NW_007066829.1:0-892 GCF_000164805.1 Carlito syrichta | reverse complement strand
TAGTTCTTCACAGTGTTTTTGATACTCATTGATTATAGTTTAAGGGATATGTCAATAGATGTGTGAGGGTTTGACATGAACCCTCCCCTTTTTTTCCTTTGGTCTTTCTGTTCTTTGTCCCTATTCACATTGTGTTAGGCATGTATGTGTGTGTTTAGTTTTCTTGGGGGGGGGTTTGTTGCTGATTGTTTTGTTTAGCCTTGTTGTTATTCCAGTTTGTTTTGGAGTGTGTGTGTGTATGTTTATTGCTTCCATTCATTTCCACTTTGCATCATCCTATAGAGTGATAGTGGAGAGTGGGTCTCAGGGAAGAGGAGAACCTTTTCAGTAAATGGTGCTGAGAAAACTGATTGACCACATGTAGAAGACAGAAACAGGTACCCTACCTACCACTATACACAAAATTAACTCTAAATGGATCAAAGACCTAAGCATAAAACCAAAAGCATAAAACCAAAACTCTAAGAATCTTAGAAAATGCAAGAGACAGCCTTACAGAAAATAAAATTGGCAACCAATTCCTACTCAGAACCCTAAAGTTTAATACCTTAAGAAATAAGATAGACAAGTGGGACCTCACCAAACTAAAGAGCTTCTGCAAAGCAAAAGAAACCATCAAGAGAGCAGCGAGACAGCGACAGAATGGGAAATATAATTTGTCAACTGTATATGAACAAAGGCTGAACATCCAGGATCTATAAGGAAATCAAATGCCTGAAAGGAAAAGAAAAAAATCAAGCAGTCTCATTAAAAAGTGGGGAAAAGACATAAATAGACACTTCTCAAAAGAAGATATACAGGCAGCCAACAGACACTTGAAAACATGCTCAGCCTCATGCATCATCAGAGAAATGCAAATCAAACCACACTGACAAACCAGTTAAGCCCAGTA
>NW_007066828.1:0-479 GCF_000164805.1 Carlito syrichta | reverse complement strand
TTTCCCAGACAGAAGTAAAGGAATCATATAAGTGAATCCTGTTAGCTATGTACAAAATAGGTGTTAATAAGCAGACTAGACTGGAAGGACAAGTTCTTTTGGATGTATTTTATCTCTCAGTCAGCACTGGTACAAACTCCAAAAATTAGAAAAGTGACCACAAATTCCTCAACTATAACTATTGGAAACAGCCTTTAAAGTCTTTAACAACTGGGAGGAGAAAAGAATGCAGGACCAAAAACATAAGACAACCTTACTGCATGCAGTCCAAGACATCAAGGTGGGAGAAGAGCTCACCATCTCCTATCTGGATATGCTGATGACCAGTGAGGAGTACCGGAAGCAGCTGAGGGACCAGTATTGCTTTAAGCGTGACTGAATAAGAGGCCAAACCCAGGACAAGGTGATCTGTAACTCTTTAATTATCTGTACTGCAGAGATGCAGGAAGTGGATGTTGGCCTGTATCCTAGTACGTCTT
>NW_007066827.1:0-468 GCF_000164805.1 Carlito syrichta | reverse complement strand
AAATTCCCCTCTTACTACAAGTTTTCATGGTGTCCCAGAGATTTGGGTAAGATGTTTCTTCATTTTCATTTGTTTCCAGGTATCTTTTGGTCTCTGTTTTGATTTCATCATTGACTCAGGAGTTGTTTAGCATCATGCTGTTTAGTGTCCATGTCTTTGTGGGTTTTGGGGGGGACCTTGTTGGTGTTAATGTTTATTTTTATTCCACTGTGGTCTGAGAAGATGCATGGTAAAATTTCAGTCCTTTTAAATTTGCTTATGCTTGATTTATGGCCAAGTACATGGTCGATCTTAGAATACATTCCACGCAGTGATGAGTAAATGTGTATTCTGTGGTCTTTGGATGTAGTGTTCTGTAGGTATCAGTTAAGTCCATTTGGTCAAGAGTCACATTGAGGTTCTGGATCTCATTGCTGATTTTTTGTCCTGATGATCTGTCTAGGGTTGTGAGTGGGGTATTAAAATTCC
>NW_007066826.1:0-721 GCF_000164805.1 Carlito syrichta | reverse complement strand
AAAACAGAATTCTGGAACACAGATAAATGAAGAGTCCCCAGAATGATTGGATATATCCAACAAAACCCAGACATCAAGACATTAATGGAGAGAATTTAAAAAATTGAGGAGAGACAAGAAGAAAATAGGAAGGAGCTGATGTCAGAAATGACAGCAGTAAAGAATACTGTGATGGAAATGAACAACAGACTAATAAGCATGGAAAGCAGAGTCAGCCAAGCCGAAGAAAGAATCTCAGAGCTCAAAGACCAAAACACAGACCTAACCCAAACTGTCAAAAACATAGAAAAGAAGCTCAAAAAGACAGAACAAAACCTGCAAGAGATGAATGATCACTTCAAGAGACCAAACCTAAGAATAATTGGGCTTCCTGAGGCAGAAAGAGAAACAGACGCCACGCTGGAACAAACATTTCATGAAATCATTCAAGAAAACTTCCCTCATCTCATTAAGGATGAAAAAATTCAAACACAAGAGATTCAGAGAACCTCTGCAAGACAACAACGAGAAGACCAACTCCCAGACACATAATAATTCGCCTAAACAAAGTAGCTATGAAAGGAAAAATCCTAAAGGCAGCAAGAAAAAATGGTCAGACTACCTACCAGGGAAAATCAATTAGAATACCAGCAGATTTATCCACAGAAACCCTTCAGGCCAGAAGAGCCTGAAGCCCTATCTTCAAAGTTCTAAAAGAGAAACAATTCAACCAAGAATAACC
>NW_007066825.1:0-492 GCF_000164805.1 Carlito syrichta | reverse complement strand
TCCCTCGCTTTGGGAGACTGAGGTGAGTGGATTGCCTAACTCCGCGGGTTTGAGACCCACCTGGGCAACTTGGCGAGACCTCATCTCTACAATAAATAAAAAAACTAACAGGGCGTGGTAGTGCGCGCCTGTAGTTCCGGCTACTTGGAAGGCTGAGATGGAAGGATCGTCGGAGTCCAGCAGGTCGAGGCTGCAGTGGCCGGGAGCGGCCACTGCACTCCAGTCTGGGCGATAGAGTGAGGAGACTCCAACTCAAAAAAAAAAAAAAAAAAAAAAATGCTTGATAGTATGAGATTATAGTGTATTTTTGGAACATTTTAATGTAAACTTAAAAAAATAAATATTGTGCATGTGTGAGTTCATATATGTATTGGTCAATTGTATAGTTTAAATCTTCTAGAGGCTCACTGCAATATGTGTTATAAACTGTGCAAGTGTTAAATCCTTGCTTTTGATGACCTACTTATTTCTTTCAATTCTATGTTGAACTTG
>NW_007066824.1:0-967 GCF_000164805.1 Carlito syrichta | reverse complement strand
TCTCCTTCTGCCTCAGCCTTCCAAGTAGCTGGAAGGTACTGTAGATGTATGCCACCATGTCCGGCTCACAGGTTAACTGACAAATCAACCAACCCAAGTTGTGCCTGAAATAGATAAGACCCACGACTAGTTTTCACCTGGAGAACTGGCCATATACACGACCTGGCTCTATCCTTTTCCTGAGGCCTTTACTCCTGGATTTGCTTCCTTTCCTCCCAGCTAGGTTCTAGTCATCTCAATTCAGTTTTCCATTTAAGATTGAAAAGCATTTTGGCTAAAGACAAATGGCTCTAAAGATGCTTCTAAAGAATCAGGAAAACAGTCTTCTCTGTCCTCCTACAGCATACTCATAACTGGGACCTGAGTTCTTGTCATGTTTTTCTTCCACAACCACTGGATGCTGGAGTCCAGCATCTTAACTTTAGAAGCAAAGGCATAATTGGCAATCTACTCTTTGTTGCTGTCCCTGTCCTCTCTTCTACTCCCCTCAATTGCTGCAGACTTGATTTTATAAGAATACACCTTGTCATGTGTTCCCTTTTCATCAATTTACTAATATCTTTGCTCTTTTTTTAACCAAAATTTAGCTGGATACTATGAGGAAACAGTCCCAACAAATGGTTCCAGTCCTCTGAATAGCAAGATGAGGAAGGTTTCCACAGGAGCAAGGAGGATTTGTTAAGGCTACTAAACGTCACAAAAGAAGGTTTGAGATGCATTCCTGGTGCCAATACCAAGAGAAAAGGCAAGGAATAAAATCACCATCAATGGCAAGGAATCCTGATGAAAGAGATGCTGAAATGGTAACCCTTAAGTCTATCCACATCCTCCTATCAATGTCATAGACCACTGCATAGGACAGTGGGTGTGTGACTTCTACATTTGAGTCTCTCTCTTCCACACAAAAAGGCACATTTTATAAGCTCCTTCAATGTACTGTTGTAGAGCACTAATCTGCTTAACTATG
>NW_007066823.1:0-468 GCF_000164805.1 Carlito syrichta | reverse complement strand
CCAAAAGCATGAGCTCAGCTTTCCCCAGGTGTAATGGCTCCTCTCTGGCTTGCTCTTCAGGCTTGGAGACTTCCAGCATTGATACCCTGCACCCCTAGGAGCTGCATCACCACTTGGTGACTCCTGCTCACAGCCCTGACAGAATCCCCCCCTGAAATTCTTCCCAAGTGCCCCCATCTGAGGATGCATATGCTTTCTGGCTGCTTCCTGACTGACAGGAGGACTATTTCAGGGTGAACACACTTGTGTCTGGCCACACACATGGACCTAACAGTCATGGAGCAGGGGGCTTGGAGCCAACTCACACTGTTTGACTTAAAGATAGTCCACTCCACTTCAACCTTTGGGGCCGAATCTGGATGCAACAGGAAAGCTGTCAAAACCAAGGTTGGGGGTGGTTCTTTACTCCAAGTCATCACCCCGGGGATTGTTCAGACACTTCTCTGTCCCCTCTCTGCAGGCTAAGTG
>NW_007066822.1:0-699 GCF_000164805.1 Carlito syrichta | reverse complement strand
AAATCGGCTCCAGTCCTGATCAGACTGTTCCAGAAGAACTGCCTCCGAGTGGTCTTCTCGCTGTCCAGATTCTCTGGTGCGGGTCCTAACCCACCCTTGGTCAGTGCTGGTCACCGACAATGGGGCACTATGCACAACTGTTTGCTGAGATGTTGCCATCTATAGTCCTGGCCAGTGGGGCCGTTTGGAAATGTCAGAATCCTTCTAAAGGTAAAACCTGGGAGCCTCTCCATGGCCAGGATAGGAGTGATTTAGTGCATCCCCTGCAAAGGAACCCATGGATGGGCCTGCACATCTCCTGGAGGTGCCTGTCAGGTTGCCAGGAATGGCCACTGCTCTGTAACCCAAGGTGTCACTGACTGGGGGATGTTCTTAAGTCCCAATTAGAAGATAAACACTGCCTGAGAGAAAACTCGAGATAAAAATGACTGGTCTTCCCTTAATTAAATTTGATTGAAAGTTATTCTGCATCCAGGGGAGCCTCAGTCAATTTTCAGTATGACCAGCAAATCAAAGGGAATGCTTCCCAGGCAACAGGAGGATACAGTCCCTGCATATTGCCTGGGGTGGACTGAGCTTACCACCAGAGAGGGCTCACTGGGAGCAAAGACTCCTGCCTTCCACAGCTCAGACTCCCAGCAGTAGCAAGGGGATCTGGTGGCTCAGTGCTCCCTCCGGGCTTCACTCCTGAAGGAGGAA
>NW_007066821.1:0-378 GCF_000164805.1 Carlito syrichta | reverse complement strand
TAAAGAAAGCAGGATTTATTGAGAGCACAGAAAAAGCTCCCATAGCAGTAGGGGACCCGAGGGGGATGCCCCCTGTTATTTCTTTAATTGGGAGAGATGGGAGATGGGATGGGTATCAGATGATCCGTCTGAAAGCGGACTTATCCCCACAGTGGTCCTATGGTCCCAGCAGGCCTAACTCTGATGATTAGGCCATGAGTTTCTCAACCAGTCACTGGACCCAGGGGAGTGGGACACACTGATTTGCTAAGTCAGTCGAGGAAATACATTGGAAGGAGGGAATGGATGCAGGTAGCCAGCCAGCGGTTCCCCATAGGTACACAGAAGTCACAGCGATTCTATATAATGAACTATTTTACATATGGAAATTATTGGTGC
>NW_007066820.1:0-1107 GCF_000164805.1 Carlito syrichta | reverse complement strand
ATAAAAAAATTCTACTGTCTCAACATAGATGTCAAAGCAAAATGAAAAACCAGGTGGGCTGCTACAGGAGAACAGCTATGATTCATTCTATTTCAGCCCACCCTTAATTTAACAATAACAACAAAAAGGATTCAGAGGTTAAGAGATCTCCTCAAGGTCTCATTCATTTACTGATCAAATACATAATGATCAGTGTCAACCAAAGATTGAATACTGAGCTAAGTCCAATATATACAACAGACAGTCATGGGTAACCCAAGCTCTTGGGGAACTCCAGGTTTAAAGGGGAGATACAGGTGGGCAAACAGATGGTTATGATGCAGTGAGATCAGAGTCATCAAAGAGAAATATGGACACCATGAAGACACACAAGAAGGTCACCTGACCTAGGCTGTCACAGTCATGGGGAGCATCCTGAAGGAGCAGATGACAAAGCAAGCAATGAATCCAGGCACTCCATTCTTGGGAGTGGAAGAACAGCAAGGAATCTCAGGACAGAGCTCTGTCTCTATATCTGTGTTCTTTCAGGGACATTCACTGGAAGAAAGAATTTGCTGAAAATGTTCTCAGACATGCAGAGTGTTTCCTAGATCTCCCTTCATAAGAATCTATAACTCTATTTTCTTTCATGTAAATTCAAATTCCCTGCCAACTTTTAATTCCAGGATCATCCCACCCATCTTTTCTTTCCCCACTGCTCTCAGCACACCCCTTCCATTCAGTCAAATCACAGACATTAATGCAAGGCCACTTGGTGGTGATCTCTAATACTCAATGGCAGATGACTGAACCCATTCTGTGGAATGTGATGGACTCTAGAAGAGCTTTGCTACTCACAGTGTGATCCCTGAACCAGTAGCATCAACATCACCTGGGAGTTTCTAAAAATTTGCAGAATCCCAGGCCCTTGTCCAGACCTCCTGAATTAGAACTTATATTTCAATAAGAACCTTTGGTTGATTATTGTGCATATTAAAATTTGAGAAGTTGTTCTAAAGAGATAGTATAATTTAATGCTAAATGACATACGAGAGAACTACAGTAGCTTTATTTGCAAGCATAGTCTCATTTTACAGTCTTTTTTGTTCTGAAATAAAAAAATTGAAT
>NW_007066819.1:0-720 GCF_000164805.1 Carlito syrichta | reverse complement strand
CACCCCACCACCACCATAGCTAGGCCTGTAGGCCAGAGCCAGCCAGGTCACTCCTGTGTGCATCCACCCCATCCTGTTCTCCCCATTTCCCTCACTCCTTTCAGCCTCCCCCTGTCTCTGACTTTCTCTCTCTTTCTGGCAGAGTCCCATCTACAAGGACTACTGCAACTTTTTAGGGCATGATTCATTGAGTGGCATGCCCCTCAGAACCAGTGTCCGAACACTAAAACTGAGATATGCATATGAATTCTCCATATTGCAAGCCAGATAAATGTGAGGTGAGAATAATGATCTGAGGAGGGACGGTGGGATTATGGGGGTAGGGGGATCTCAGCTACAGTGGTTCAGCCCTTTAGCCATGTCTGCATGGCTCCCCAAGCCCTCCATGTGGGGGTGGGGTAGGATCTGAGCAAGGGTGCTCTCCCTGCCCCTCAGGGTTGCCTGGGCCAGGGAACAGGGAGGAGTCACTGGGGAGGATTCACCTTCACAAAAAGTTTAATGACAAGTGGATCCTGAGTTTGGGGTCACAGAATATCCTTTCTATGGACAACCTGTTCCCCTCCCCAGGAGGGGGGAGGTCTACAAGTCCACATCAGTCCTGTGGACAATCCCCATCCTACCCTTCTCAAAGAGAATCCATCTCCAGCCTGGTCTCAGAGCAGCTGCCACCTTTCAAACTCTCTGTTCAAGAACAAAAACTTCTCCAGAACTAATAGGGCT
>NW_007066818.1:0-770 GCF_000164805.1 Carlito syrichta | reverse complement strand
CAACATTGAGCTGGGTGCTATGAGGCAACACAGTCCCCACTGACTGGTTCAGTCCTCTGAATAACAACATGAGGAAGCTTTCCACAGGAGCAAGGAGGATTTGTTAAGGCTACTAAATGTTACAAAGGACGGTTGGAGATGCGCTCCCGGTGCCAACACCAAGAGAAAAGGCAAGGAATGAAATCGCCATTAACAAGGGATCCTGATGAAAGAGATGCTGAAATGGTAACCCTTAAGTCGATCCACATCCTCCTAGCCAAGTCATGGCCCACTGCATAGGACAGTGGGTATGTGACTTCTACCTTTGAGCCTCTCTCTTCCACACCGAAAGGCACATTTCATAAACTCCTTCAATGTACTGTTGTAGAGCACGAATCTGCGAAACTGTGTTTGTTCACCTTTGAACTCAGGTTTAAATTGTTCACTTTTGAGTACATAATTTTACAAAAAGTGAAAAGTGTTTTAAAAACATGGGAGGAGGAAGACAGGTCAGAAAGAAGAAGATGAAGCATATATCTACGATGTTTTGATATCCCGTAGCTTAGATTCCCCCCATCTCCACAACTGTACAGGGTAGATTGAGATAACTGCTGTTACCTGGCACAGAGTACAACAATTCTTATGGATATTACTGCATGTTTTTTCATCTGAATATAATTTACACTTGGAAATTTGAATTTCATATTTTGGTTGTCGAAGAGTTTGGTTGTCCACCATTTAAGGCAAAGAACCATTCATCATTAATAAGTAGCAGGTTTCAGTAAAATGTT
>NW_007066816.1:0-777 GCF_000164805.1 Carlito syrichta | reverse complement strand
TTTTGCACAACGTAGTGAAGTCCTTGGAAAATAAAGGAATTTGATTTCCAGGACTGTATGTCCAATGTATTCCCCAACCTTTGTTGAAAAGAACCTCCTTTTCCAAGAAAATAAGTAGGAAAGAAGAGGTGAGAAAGAAAATGGAACTGAGCTCAAGGAACTGAGATTGGCCAAGTGGGAAGAGGAAAGGGTTTACTTGAAACTCATTGGAAATGGCAAAGGAAAGGAAACCAAACTGAACTGGAAAACATTGTAGTGAGTTACTGGGGCTCCTGTATGCTTCCTTCAAGATTTTTGCTATTAATCCAGTGAGGCTGTTTGTGCTCAGCCCTCTGTTCTCTGCTATTGATAGCATCCAGTCTTTATGTTTCCAAGGACTGGAAACCAAGGAACCGTTTTCACAGCCTAAAAACTTGTTCTTTAACCATGAAATGTGAGTAACTTTTTACATAAAGGAAATTATATATATATATATATATAAACTTGGTGTCTTTAGGTTTCACATTTCTGTTTTGGTGTATACGCCTTTGTGACTTTTTTTGAAGAATGGCCCCATTATGTTGCAGAAATAGCCAATTAAAATGACCTTTCCATCCAAACTGCACTTTCCCTTTGTACCCCTTAGCTATGTGATATGATCATATATTGACATAAAAGCCCTTTCTCCAGTAAAACTAAAAAAAATTGCATGATTCACATGCATTTTCATTTTGTATGCTTCCATGCAATAATCTAGGATACTTATGCCTATTTTTTAGGCACTAGTGAAATACCACA
>NW_007066815.1:0-1234 GCF_000164805.1 Carlito syrichta | reverse complement strand
GAACTTGGTGGAGCTGTCTGTACGTCGCGTCGTGTCTATGAGAACTGAGTTAACTTTACTTCTTCGTCTCCCGTGAGGATACCTTGAAAAATTGTTTTTTGTTTAAATTGCTCTGTTCAGCATTCTTGACCCTATCTTGAAGGGAAGTGGTGGAAGACTATATCCACGTATACTTCTTGATCTTCAGGGAAAAGCTGAGAGTTTCACCATGGAGTAATCATGTCAGTTTTGTGTTTTCCTATGTGGCCTTTATCAGGTGAAGGAGGTTTTCTTCTATTCGGAGTTACATTTTAGTGTTTGTATCATGAATCAGTGTGAATTTTTCTCAAATCCCTTCGACCTCAATAAAGAAGGTTGTATGTGGCTACTTTTATACTGCTAGTGCGGTATTTTCCTTTGATTGAGTTTTGTTGAAATGAGATTTACGTTTTGTACGTCGTGCTACACATGTTTCCCAGAAATCAATCCCACTTGGCATGGTTTCTCATTGAATTCATTTTACTATACGTGGCTGAGGATTGGTGTCCGAAATGCCGATGAATGCCTTCCAATGAATAATTGAAGAAAAAGCCTAGAGATTCCACACCTGCACCAACAGTATGGGAGCTCGGTGGACATCCACTCGGAGAACAATCCTAGCCCATGATAGCTGCTGCTTTCCAAAAGTTCTTCAAAGTCCCTGGAAGTTGTCCTAATTTAGGCAGCCAAGCCACCAGAAAGGTTTGGTCTCCGAGAGAGCATTGAGAGTAGGTGGCACATGGCCATGACCTATCCCCACCCCGAGCTGTACATGACGAAAGGTCTGCTTGGTTGAGTGTGGCCGAGAAGATGATGCTGTGTCTTCCCTCAGCTCCCAGACCGGAGAGTCAGTGTCTTCTTCCTTCCAGCTCTGAGTCATGGAGGCTCCGTTCCTGGCAAGTGAGTCCGAGAGGCTGGGGCTTCCTTCCCCCATGTGTTGCCCACTCACAGGATTGGAGCTCTGTGCAGGGCCGGGCAGGCCGGGACAGTGGGGTTCAGATTGTCTTCACGCTGCTTTTCTTGTAGAGCAGAGGTTACATGCTGGTGGCGATCACCCGTTAGGACCTGGACACCTGGCCTCACTCAGCACCCACCCCTGAAGCATGGATGTCACTCCAAGAGAAGTGGGTCTCTGTCCTTCCCGTTGGCTCCCGCGCATGGGTTTGGAGAAGGTTTTCCTCGCAGTAGAGGCACTGTCTATGATCACAGCACTCTG
>NW_007066814.1:0-778 GCF_000164805.1 Carlito syrichta | reverse complement strand
AAAAGATCAGCATCTGGGATTTGACTTTTTATATTTTTTTTTTTGAAAATTGCTCGACACTGACAGATGTCAGGAGTAAAATAGGCCAATAAAACAATGAGAAAACATCAAACGTGTATTTTCAGAGATTTAATTACAATCTAAGAGTATAGATAAGTGCTCACATTCTGGCTAGCTGCACTGTACATTTATGGCAAAATTGTAAAATTTGAAAATAACTAAGCAATCCTATCTTATTATAGTGGAATAGCAAGAATTTTTGGTTTAGCCATGTTCCAGTTTTACAGAGGATCTGAAGTGAGGTGACATCTGTAGAGCCTTCATAGGACTTTTACCACATCATCTGGTTATAAACTTCTGAAGGTTACCCCAGAGTATCTACATATGAACACCAACTTATTCATTTCTACCTCATGTTAAAATGGTATACACCTGACACTTTTCACTGGCTGTTCTCCTGTGTTTTGACCCATTGTATTGTGACTTTAACGCTCAATATTCCTGAGGTCACTCTCATAGTGACGACATAGATGTGATAAAATCCGGCGCAGTTCTCATCTGGCTTGTTTTGTTGGTAGCTCTCTATTCTGCTTCTTCTCTCCTCACTCCTATTACACTTTTGCCTCATGAGCTCCTATGACACCAATATTTTCTTGGACTTCGTCGTGTTTTCTTTTCCACATCTGTAACTCCTGCTTCTACTTATCCTTCATGGTCTCCTCTTCTTTTTCAATTGTTGTCAACTATTAGGGTTTATGCAATTCTGTGGTCTTTGTTC
>NW_007066813.1:0-873 GCF_000164805.1 Carlito syrichta | reverse complement strand
TCTTCATCCCTGGTGGCCACCCAGGTGACCTGGTCCTCAGAGCAGTGTCCCTGCCCCCCCCAGTCCAGCCTCTGCAGTGGACCCTGAAGGTTGCTCCAGTTTTTTTTAACAGCTCTCCTGTCGTGAGTAGGAAAACACACAGATGCTTCCACTTCTCTTTGTTTCATTTTTCATCTTGGGCAAAGTTTGGAGACAACAGCATCAGGAGAAAAATTTCATCATAGCAATAGAGATAGTCAGGGTATCCATTTATTTTGGCCCATCGGTGCTCAGGCACATCACACAGATGCTTCATGAGAGTCTTTGAGTTCAGTGAGTGAGTGTTTGGGGAAGGAGGAGAGGATGGTGCAAGGTGGGAGATGTTCCCATGGCACATTCACCCTTGTGTTGGCCATGCTGACCTCCCTGAACATTAAATCAGATCCCTTGAAATGAATGTCCCTTATGTTTTTCCTGCTTAGGTCATACAAATATTCTTCATCTCAGTCTTACACATGATATATTTTCTCGTTCTCACTCCTAGAAGTAACAAATAAATAGTAGAGGCACACCTCCTGCATTATTTCCTACATGAATGGACTCATGAGAAGCTCCTTGTTGCAATATTCTACTGCCCATGAGCAGTTTAATAAGGTGGTAAGACATGGATACTCTCTCTTACGCTTCTGTAAAAAATATGAGTAGGGAAAATGAATAAAGAACACCCTCTCGAATAAATGGTGCTGGAAAGAAAAGACAGTCATATACAGAAGGATGAAAGTGGACCCCATTTCTCACCATACATAAAAATCAACTCAAAATGGATTAAAGATTTAAATGTATGACCTGAAACTATAAAAATGCTAGAAGAAAATGTAGGAAAACCTCTGCTGG
>NW_007066812.1:0-834 GCF_000164805.1 Carlito syrichta | reverse complement strand
GCTTGGGGATTCAGGATTTTCACAGAGGACGTGGGCTGGAAGTGGATCATTTGAGATGAGAAGAAGGCTGCTCGAAGGGTGGGCTCTTCCGAGAGGTGAGCAGGTATGAGGGCCAGCAGGAGGCAGAAAGGCAGGGGAGCACTGGGTTTCCATGTGGCTGGTGGGAAGGGTCGATTGGAATGAGATGAGCAGCTTTATCACCAGGAAGACAGGTGATGGTGGATGAGGGCCTGTGTGTGTGTTCTGTGTGTGAGCAACAAGCAGCGAGGAAACAGGGAGAGAAGATCACAGTTGCTTCTGGAAAGATAAGCGATACAGCAGTGTGCAGTATGCAGAATGGGGAGGTGGAGGGGCAGTGGTGGGGAGGGTGTGTGTGTGGGAGGAGGGGGTTATGAATTAAGTGGCAATGGAGAAACAAGAGGAAGGGAGGTTGGGTTAGAGGGTTTGTAGTGGAGCCGGTGAGGTTCAGTCTGGTCCTGAGGGGTGGGGGTGAGGATCGGGTGTTGGGAGCCAGCCATGGAGGCCTTCCTGCTGACAAAGTCCAGGGGGCTGAAGACCCCAGGCCACCAAGTGAACCTGGGCAGCTGAGATTCTTGCCTTTACATTCCTTTCTTAAGGAGGCTTGTAATTCTGGTTAGGGATTGTGACTAAGGTGACTTGAGCCAGAGGCCTTTTGTTTTACAAACATTTGAAGCTCATTCTCCCTGGCAGGAAATAATTAACGCAGATTGTAAACACCAGGTGTGAAGTTAGGGAAAGCTAGTCAGGCCAACTTGCAGCTAAGTAACCTTGAAAATGTTACTTTACCCCAGCTAGTTGCAAATTGCTGTGGAA
>NW_007066811.1:0-993 GCF_000164805.1 Carlito syrichta | reverse complement strand
AGTTCTCACATGGGACACGATTTGCCCATGTGCAGCTCTACGCTGCCACCCAGGGGGCGATGGGAACCCCACAGTGGAACAAGAAGGCATTACTTGGTGAATTCCCTGGGTGCATTCTGAAATGTTTCTCCCTTTCAAATTTTTGTGTGGGAGGATACACAATTGCTCTGCCAAACGCATTGACGGAAAAGAGCTGACTGCCTTGGTGGTGCTTGTTTTGAATGTCCGTCTCCCTTGGAAAGTGCTGTGTGAGAAGTGTGCTGCACTGTGAGGTTCTGGCACTGAGTGTGCGTGCTGTCATTCCTCCTTCCCACTTGTTCCCTTTCGTGTATCTTACGCTCTACAGGGTGACTGCTTTGGCGTGCGGCTTGTCAACCTCTCCCATGCGGGAATGCTCATCTCCCCTGTTCCACAATGAGGGATCTGAGACATTCACAGTTACTTGTGGGAGGCATTATGTGTGACCCGGGGGAATTCTGAATTGCTCTTTCTTGACACCTTCTCCTGTCTGGGTAAGCAATGAGACTGTGGATGGCTGGTGGGAGTGGCCTTTCTTAGGCCTGGGGTGCACGGGCACCTTCCTGGCTTAAGTCTGTGCCCAATGTGTGCTGCAGTGTCACCTCCTTGCTGTGACTATTATTCTTCATTGCGGCCTGCTGTAATACCTCATTCTCACTCTTTCCCCTTGATTTGTGTTCCTTTCCATAGAGGGCCTTTGCGTACGAGCGTGAAACCTCCGTGTTTCACGGAGAGAAATCTGCAAGACATAGTGCCGCAATGAGTGACACAAGTGCTCCACCGTCACGAGCAGGAGAGCATTACGTGTGGATGGGGAGAATTCTAAGTTGTTTTTCCCTATGGCGTTTCAACCTAATAAGGACTACCAAGGCTGTGCCGTTTTCATTGCTGAGTAAGCACGGAGAGCCTCTGTTACACTGGGGGTGAAGCTGGGTCTTCCTGGGGACACGCTATTGAAGCCTGCGCTGCACTGCA
>NW_007066810.1:0-1496 GCF_000164805.1 Carlito syrichta | reverse complement strand
GGCAACTGGAAAGTCTAAGGCAGAAATTAGTGAAAAGGAGCAGTGTGCTGCTATAACAGATATCTAAAAATGTAAAAGCTTCTTTGGAACTGGGTAATGGGTAGAAGCTGAACAAGTCTGGAAGTGGATGCTAGAAAGAGACTATATTGCCATGATTTTTTTTATTACAACATTTAATTGTAAGGATTGAGCAGTGGATACTAGGCAAACCAATCAACCCTGACAGCTTTGAAGTGTCTAGATGCTAAATTTGGATAAAGGTAACACACACTAATCTGACTTTTTGGGGTTTTTTGAGTTTGAGTCTCTGTCACCCAAGCTGGAGTGCAGTGGCAGGCTGACAGCCACCGCAGTCTCATCCTGCTGAGCTGAGGCTTCTAAGAAAGTCCAGTGTTTCAATTATAGGAATGTAAGTTGTATAATTCATAAACAATATGAAATCAATAATATGTAAGACCTATATCATCAACATGATAAAAGCTTTAAATTCTCTCTGTAGATCTGATATTTTTTACAAGATCAGAAGAACAAATAATAGTAATAAATTTTAAAGCAAGTTATGCTACATCCTTTATATTTTAACCATTTTCTTTCTTAAATTTGGTAAGTTAATTTTTCTATTTGGGATTATCAGTGACTGATATCAATAGGAAGTCCTAGATATAACTGATCTAACAGTTGATTTATGTACTGAGCATTTGGCTGCATGTGATAGACCCCTCAAATTTTCTGAGTTCAATCTTTGTGTTCTTCATGGTATTGTGATAAACTGTCATCCAAGGTCACTTCAGAGGGTCTTTATTAACAATAAAATATTCATATATTTATGACATATCAAAATATGTGATTTAAGAAGCTACTCCTATGAGATATACATATTTGTTTGTTTAACTGAATAAATTTACATAATTTTAAAATCGTATTAGAATATGCACTGTATTGTATATTGTAATTATTTTCTTGTTCACACAAAATTCTCTAACTGGAATGAAATAGTATTAGTCCTTGTAGCATTAGATTAGCACCTGCCCACATCATTTCCCTTGGGTAATTTTGCATTATTGTTATAGACTTGTGTGTTTTCCTTTTTTTAAATTTTAAATATTTTATTTTAAAATTTTGGGGTACAATTCAGGATTAGGTATACAAATATTCATTGTGCATGTACCCTTGTTGATGAGGCATGCCCCCGCTTCCCCAGGCAGATTCCCACTACTGCCAATCCCACCTCCCCACCTGACAACCCCACGCAGATTCTCCCTACTGTCAATTCTTTTCTTATAGTATTATGATAGTTTTTCAAAGCCCACTTATGATTGAGAATATGTGATACTCAGTTCTTTGTTTCTGTGAAAGATCACTCAGTATTATAGACTCTAAGTCCTTCCAGGTTGTGTGAAAGTTCATGATTTTGTTCTTCTTTATGGCTGTGTAATATTCCACTGTGTATATGTACCACATTTTTAAAATCAATCCTCTTTTAATGACAGCACTGT
>NW_007066809.1:0-817 GCF_000164805.1 Carlito syrichta | reverse complement strand
TAGGGATATAAATTCCCCTCTTATTACAGCTTTAAGGCATCCCAGAGATTTGGTAAGATGTTTCTTTATTTCATTTGTTACAGGTATCTTTTGATCTCTATTTGATGTCATCATTGACCCAGGAGTTATTTAGCATCATGCTGTTTAGTGTCCATGTCTTTGTGGGTTTTGGGGGGACTTTGTTGGTGTCAATGTTTATTTTTATTCCACTGTGGTCCGAAAAGGTGCATGGCAGAATTTCAGTCCTTTTAAATTTGCTTATACTTGATTTGTGTCCAATTATGTGGTCGATCTTAGAATATGTTCCATGTGGTGATGAGTAGAATGTGTATTCTGTGGTCTTTGGATGGACTGTTCTATAGGTATCAATTAAGTCCATTTGGTCCAGAGTCTCATTGAGGTTCCGGATCTCCTTGCTGATTTTTTGTCCTGATGATCTGTCTAAGGTTGTGAGTGGTGTATTAAAGTCCCCAGTTATTATGGTGTTAGAGTCAATGTCTTTCTTTAGTTTTCCTAGAAGTTGCTTTATGAATGTTGGTGCGCCTATGTTGGGTGCATATATGTTTAGGATAGATATTTCTTGTTGATGGAGTGAACCTTTTATCATTATGTAGTGGCCCTCTGTATCTTTTTTAATTTTTGATAGCTTAAATGGTATTTTGTCTGAAATTAGGATCGCGACTCCTCCTTTCTTTTGTGTTCCATTCGCCTGAAAATTTGTTTCCCATCCTCTTACTTTGAGTCTGTGTATGTCCTTTCTAGTGAGATGGGTCTCTTGAAGGCAATATATTGTTGCCTGGTGATATTTATCCATTTG
>NW_007066808.1:0-1897 GCF_000164805.1 Carlito syrichta | reverse complement strand
CCCAGTAGGATTTAGAAAGGTGTCCTAGATGTGACTCCCTGGAAAAAAGAAACTAAGATAGGAATTTGGGTGCATGCTGGGATGTGCTCTCAGGAGAAAGAGCAAGTAAAGCAAAGAAGGAAAAGAAGCTAGGCAAGATGTGATCTCATTTTGAGTTTAGCTTTTGTTAATCTCATTGGAGAGCTTTGGGGCATAAATTTTAACTGAGATGAGCCCACCTTGAGTCAAGAGGCCTAGGGTTTTGTATCCTTAAGTTAGCCAGTCAATGACTGTGGAGTGTCCTTCGCTGGGAGAGGAAAGTGTATTCTCTTATGTGATTTCTCTTTTGTCTGACACCATTTCTCCAGAGAAGAGGGCAGCCATGAGTCCTTAGCAGCCATCATTCACAGTAGCTGAGAGACAGGGGAACTGGTCTAATCAAGGGAATCTGAGAGAAACACCAATACAGGCTCCTACAAAGGATGCCTTCTTCTGAAGTCAGCTATGTGCCTCCTCCTGCTGCTTTATGGAGGATATATTTGAAAACAAGGGGTAACCTCTTGAAAAGGGATGTTCATTGTCTCTCTAGCTTGACTAATATGTCATGGTTTCTTAGGAAGGGAGAGTTTTCTTAGCTTCCAACCTTGGCTTAAGTTGTATTTATAATAACTTTGCTTAAATATATATAAACTTAAAAGCATTGATAAACATCGTATGCTTATATTTCTTAAAATGGCATGAAACCAAAGCAAATTAAAAATTAAAAATTTAAGAGTATGACACGATAAAAACTCAAATTGACAATATAAATTCAATGTGATGAATGATGCTGTTTTGCTGTAACTAAATTAACAATCTCAAAGTAAATATGTAACTGTGAAATTGCACAGATTACCTGTATATCTGACATAGCCTATGTATCTGATGTCATGGGAAGGACCAACTATCCACCACTCTTCTCGAATAGAAATCTGCCTGGGGAAGGGGGGCACACCTCATCAACAAGGGTACATACACAGTGAATATTTGTATACCTAACCCTGAAATGTACCCCAAAATTTTAAAATAAAAAAATTTTAGAGTTAAAAAAGAAGAACTTCTGTAAAACTCTTATGTGTACAAATTGTGAAGTTCTCCAGCATTTACTTGGCATGAAGGAATTATTAGGATTTCCATGTCAGTGGTCTCTACTTCTTGCCATTAGACCACAATAATCATAAGTGTACATCTTGGCAATGTAGTGATCATAAACCAAAATGCAACACAGACACTGAAATGCTGTGGCCATCCTTCATAAGTACCTTGTCCCTAACAGACTTACACAATTTATCAAAATGAAAACATAATATCTTAACATCTATTTAAAGATCCTGAACACTTAGGGACCCCGGAGACTAGCTCTGCAGCATCCTTTGATACTGTTCTCTCCTACAAAATATAAGATGAATTTGCCTATATGATGACATTTGAAATACTCAGGAATGCACTTGTATGACTCCTGCTGGTTGGAACAAGAGATGGCATGAGGAAAGTCAGCAAATTGGAAGGTGAACCATTAAAATCTGAAAGGTCATAGAGTGGGTTCTTTGTCCCATATCTCATCACAGAATTTCTAATTTAATTTAATGACAGTGTCCCTGATTGCCTGGAGGTCCTGCATGCAGAGGCTTTCCCTTGTGCCACGGTAACCTGTTGCCCTTGCCACTGACGAAGCACACAGTGAAAGCTTTAGGGAGCTCCGTGCTTCTGCTTAGAGGACTACAGTGACTGAGTTGGAGTTTTTGCTGCAACCTGATTATGGACATCGCCATGTTAACTGTAGGCTGTTCCAACTGGGAAAGCTCAGGAACCAGAGTGCCTGCACCACTGCTGAGGAAGGTTCCTGATTTCCTCACATCCTTTGCTTCCTTACAACAAA
>NW_007066807.1:0-856 GCF_000164805.1 Carlito syrichta | reverse complement strand
AAGCAAGAAGACATTGACACACTGAATAAACAAAATAACAACGCAGGAAATTGACTCTGTCATAAGACAACTACCTACAAACAAAAGCCCTGGAACAGATGGTTTCCAAAACATACAAGTAGCTGATACCAATCCTATTGAAAGTATTTCAGGCAATTGAGTAAGATAGAACTCTCCCCAAATCATTTTATGAAGTTAACATCACACTGATACCTACAAACAAAAGTCCTGGAACAGATGGTTTCCAAAACATACAAGTAGCTGAAACCAATCCTATTGGAAGTATTTCAGACAATTGAGTAAGATAGAACTCTCCCCAAATCATTTTATGAAGTTAACATCATACTGATACCCAAACTGGGCAAATACCCAACAAAGAAAGAGAACTATAGGCCAATATTCCTGGTGAATATCTATGCAAAATTTCTTTAGAAGATTCTATTAAATCAGATCTAACAACATATCTCAAAAATCATTTGCCATGACCAAGTAGGCTTCATCCCCAGGATGCAAGGCTGGTTCAATATTTGCAGAACCATAAATGTAATTAAATAGAGCAACAAATGTAAAAACAAGAACCACATGTTAACTGGGCTCAGTGATTCAGCCTGTAATCCTGCACTTTGTTAGGCTGAGGTGAGTGGATTGCCTGAGCCCTCGGGTTCGAGACCTCCCTGGGCAACTTGGTGAAACCTCATCTCTACAATAAATCAAAAAATTAGCCAGGCATTGTAGTGCATTCCTGTAGTTCCAGCTACTTGGAAGGCTGAGGTGGAAGGATCGCCAGAGCCCAGCAGGTCGAGGCTGCGGTAGTCAAGAGCAGCCACTTCACTCCAGTCTGGGTGACAGAGTGAGA
>NW_007066806.1:0-778 GCF_000164805.1 Carlito syrichta | reverse complement strand
ACATGCATAACATTCACCCTTTTAAAGTAAATAATGAGTGATTTTTAGGATATTTCACAAGTTGAATAATAAACACACTAATTTAAGAACAATTTTTCCCTCTCCCAAAGAATTCCAGTACCCATTAGCAGTTACCTCCTGCTGTCTCCACCCCCAAGTCCCTGCAAAAGACTGATTTTGTGTATGGCAAAATAATTTCCTTCTTTAAAAAATTTTAAAGATGTGAAGTACAATTCAGGATTTGGCTTACAAGTGATCATCATAGAGGTAAAGTTTGAGCCTCCCTTTGATTCCCACTTCACCTGGTTTGAGATCAGATACCTTTATTGATATTGTGTCCCTTTCCCCCTACCCTGGCAATATATCACTACTGCCAATGGAAAACAATTTCTTAAAATGATTTGAATTAGTGGCACCTTATGAAACTAAAATCTTATTTATCATTTAGTTAATATTTTATTTCTATCACTTTTTTTAGTATGAAAATGTCTTATTATTTAAAATTATTATTATTATTATTATTATTATTTGATTTGGAGTCTCACTCTGTCGCCCAGACTGGAGTGCAGCCGCTCCCGGCCACCGCAGCCTCGACCTGCTGGGCTCTGTCGATCCTTCTGCTTCAGCCTTCCGAGAAGCCGGAATCACAGGCACGCGCTACCACACCCAGCTAACTTTGATTTGTTGTAGAGATGAGGTCTCTTTTTAATGTAACTAATAGGTTAGTTTAAAAATGACTTTAGAAGGAAAAACCTTGTGTAATAATATATTAACTTCG
>NW_007066805.1:0-771 GCF_000164805.1 Carlito syrichta | reverse complement strand
ATGAAACAAAAAGCTGGTCTTCAAAAGATAAACAAGATCGATGGTCCCCTAGCTAGACTGACCAAGAAAAAATGAGAAAAAACCCAAATAAGCACAATCAGAAACACAAAATATGAAGTCACTTCTGAGCCTGAAGAAATACAAAAGATCATTAGAGACTACTACGTACTCTTGTATGGAAACAAACTTGAAAACCTTAAGGAAATGGAGGACTTTCTGACATCACACAA
The DNA here is from genome assembly GCF_000164805.1 of Carlito syrichta. Classification (NCBI taxonomy): domain Eukaryota; kingdom Metazoa; phylum Chordata; class Mammalia; order Primates; family Tarsiidae; genus Carlito; species Carlito syrichta. The sequence continues at coordinate 541 of NW_007066805.1, read as the reverse complement.
CCTACCTAGGTTGGAACAAGAAGAAATTGAGACCCTAAATAGACCAATAGCAATCAAGGAAATCAACTACGTAATAAGAAAACTTCCTACAAAAAAAAAAGCCCTGGTCCAGATGGCTTTCCAGAAGAATTGTACAAGACATTCAAGGAGGAGTTGATACCAATCCTACTGAAGTTATTCCAGGTGATGGAAAAAGATGGAACTCTCCCTAAATCATTTTACAAAGCCAACATCACATTGATACCCAAGCCAGGTAAAGATCCAACAAAGAAAGAGAACTACAGGCCAATATCTTTGATGAACATAGATGTTAAAATTCTCAACAAGATCCTAGCAAACCGGATTCAGCAATACATCTCAAAAATCATCCACCATGACCAAGTAGGCTTCATTCCTGGCATGCAAGTCTGGTTCAACATTTGTAAAACCATAAATGTAATTAAATACATCAACAGATGTCAAAACAAAAACCACATGATCATATCATTAGATGCAGAAAAAGCTTTTGATAAAATCCATCACCTCTTCTTGATAAAAACCG
>NW_007066804.1:3883-5681 GCF_000164805.1 Carlito syrichta | reverse complement strand
CGAGACCCACCCGGACAACTTGGTGAGACCTCATCTCTACAATAAATCAAAAAATTAGCTGGGCATGGTAGTGCACACCTGTAGTTCCAGCAACTTGGAAGCCTGAGGCAGAAGATCACCGGAGCCCAGCAGGTCAAGGCTGCGGTGGCCAGGAGTGTGCCACTGCCCTCCAGCCTGGGCGACAGACGAGACTCCAACTCAAAAAAAAAAAAGGTTTTTGCTCACTAGGTGAGTAAATCATTTTAATGAATGAATATTAAATAAGATAAATAAAAACTTCTTTACATTTTATATTTAAAACTTATGACTTCTTTTTTATAAATACAATTGCATCAAAATTAATGGTTACTCTTTTCTAAATACTGAATTTATCCTTCAGTGACAAATAATGTTTACAAAATGTGTGTTTATTCAAAATTTGCATTTTCAATTTGTCATTACTTATTATATTTGGGGCAATTGAAAAGAAAAGAGAGCTCTTTTATTTTTTTCCAATTGATACTTGCTTTACTGTCTTAAGCAGCTATGAGGGTGTTATTTTTGTGCTTACAATAAAGGCTGCCCCTTTTTTGTTCTGATCATTCTAGAGAAGAGAAATATGATTATCTTATGTGCTTATGATTATATTATTTAATTTTGGGGCAAAATTTTTATAATTAGATTTCATCTTGGTTTGGTCATTTGGTTGAACATAATCTATCCCCTTCCCTTGCCTGCATTTCAAGACTGTTGAAGACTCCCTAAAACCCGAGGTAAAGCCAAGTGAAAGCCAGACAGAGCTATGTCTTTGAAGCTGAGGACAACAAATGTATCACATTGAAGATAAAGGCTGAGAGGTTATTGAAATAGCACTAAATAGAACATATGATCCAAATCAAAAAAGGCAAAATATTTACTGTCTGATGATAAGATGGAGCTAATAATTTCAGTAGTATTGATTATGGGTCTTTAATGTGTGGGACCACAGGAAAAAATTTGCAGTAACCTATTGTAAGGTGCCATAAGTTTTCCAGGTTTAAGAACCTCAAAATCAGTCTTTTAAGTGAAAAACTAGTGGGGATAATCACTATTTCCCTCTTTAAATATTTCTTCTATTATAGGTTGAAGAGGCTTTAATAGAGTATGAGGTGCATACATTTTCACTTTCAGTATTCTACCACGTGGTGATGCTCTTGCTTACTTTGCTTGTTTAGACTTTTACAAAGCTCAACTTTCAAACTCTTCGATCTGTGGGAAAGAGAGATATATATACACATACATATATACACATATATACACACATATATATGTAAAGCACAAACAATAATTTTACATATTATTCTGAGAGAGCAAATTTTTTACTTACCCTTTATATTTACCTATAAATATAATCTTTGATAGTCTAATTACAGGACTTTATACAAGATTATTGTATTCACAGTTCAAAGAATGCTGTTAACAGCTTATGCCAAGTGAGCATCTGATTGGAACCAAGAGAATACTGCTTTCTACATTCCTAATGATTTCCATTTCAATTGTATAGCTTTTGTTTCACAGTTATTATCACTATCAACATTTTCATTTTTCCCCTGTTATAATAAAGCACAAGAAAATGTTCAGTTATTTTGCATATACTGACATACTTTGGACTGGAAAGCACCCTTATTAGATATGAGATGTGAGCTGTGCTTATCATTAAAATGTTCAGATACTATATTAGAAGATCTGCAAATTTTGACAACTAGGTTATCAATGATATTTAATAATCTCATGCAAAGCCGGACTCGGTGGCTCAGCCTGTAATCCCGTGCCTTTGGGA
>NW_007066804.1:1636-2432 GCF_000164805.1 Carlito syrichta | reverse complement strand
AATGAAATATATGGGGGTAAAACTTGTTAAAATATTTTATATGTATGTATTGCTTGTTTGGGAATATTTTTAATAGCATTTTTTGTTACAAAAAGTGATTGAAGTAGAGTTTGACAAATATGACTTGTTTAGTAAAATAGTGAGAGACATGATGCAAGAATGATAAAGAGATAACTTGTATCCACAAGATATATATACATATAAAACCAGTCTTTTCAACAGCTTATTCAGCCAACATTTGAGTGCTTACCAAGTAGCAGACACTATTCTAGGCACTGGCAACATAGTGCTGAATAACATATGATCCTTTGCTCCTACTTTTAGCATTTTAGTGGAAGAATACAGAAGAAACCAACAAATATATTCTCTTCTTCTGGTTAGTGGTAATTATTATGGTGAAAAATAAAGCCAGAGCTTGGGTTACAATGGGACCTCTAGAGAATGCTATTGTTTTATAACTGACTGCCATAAATAAAGGGAGGAGTGCATAAAGTCTTGATAGTGATTAAGTGTGTGAACTATAAAAGTAAGAGAGATCTTGACATGTTCAAGCCACAACAAGAACTCCAGGTGTCTGGAACACAGTGACGGCAAAGAGTGATAAGAGATGGATTCAAAGAGGCAGAACAGAAGTCCAGTCATATGGAGCCTTTGAAAGCCATGGTGAGTTGGAAATTTCTCTAAGTAGTGTGGGAATTCCTTGAGCAAGGGAGTGATATGATCTTAATTCATTTGTTATAAAATTTCTTAAGCAACTCCCTTGGGTCTCTTCCCACTGTGGGAGCATTCTGTCCTC
>NW_007066804.1:0-827 GCF_000164805.1 Carlito syrichta | reverse complement strand
TCCCGGCCACTGCAACCTCGACCTGCTGGGCTCCGGCGATCCTTCCACCTCAGCCTTCCGAGTAGCCAGAATTACAGGCATGCGCTACCATGCCCGGCTGATTTTTTGATTTATTGTAGAGATGAGGTCTCACTGCCCAGGCAGGTCTCAAACCCGTGGGCTCAGGCAATCCACTCACCTCAGCCTCCCAAAGGTGTGGGATTACAGGCTGAGCCACCGAGCCCGGTTAGAGGAAGACTTTTTTAAAGTATTATTTTAGACATCAATTTTGGGATGTCTATTAGCAATATTAGTGTACAACTCAGGACAGAAGTCATGACTACAGATAAACTTCTAGTAATCAAAGTATATAGAAAACATAGAAATGGATGTCATCATTAAAGAATGGTGATTAGAAGAAGACAAGGAGATCAAGTTGCAAGGAGGATGAGATAAATAAATAAATAAATAAATTTATATATATATATGGAGTGCTGCTAACCAGGAAAGTGTGTGATTGTCCTGATGGTCTTGCAAAGAAAGGCTCAAACAGATGGAGTAATCAACAGTGAGAGATAATTGCTCGTAGGTAGAGTAAAATGCACGTTAAGAATTGATCATATCACAACATGAGAAAATGGTGACTTTAACATAAACATTTCAATAGAATGGTGAGGACAAAATCCTGAAGGAATATAAGAAAGAGAGAATGGAAGAGTGGATAGCAAGCAGGGGTTGTAAATTGATAACTGATAACTTCACAAAGAGAGGATGGGGGGGTAAGGTTGTGAATCGATTACTATGTTGCACATCCAGGAAATTGCCTTGTGGCTATTTAGCTTTCTCCA
>NW_007066803.1:0-812 GCF_000164805.1 Carlito syrichta | reverse complement strand
GATAATGGGTGCAGTCCTGCATAGCCAGAGATTGAAAATCTCTCCTTGTCTGACTGAGGCATCCAGATTTGTTTCAGCAGTGGCAGTTTGCAGGCACTGACTGGAATTCTTGCACGACCATTATGTGGGCATGAAATTACTGGATTCTAGCTTAATAAAAGGAATAAAGTCAGGCATACATTTTGACAATTTTAGGCAGTGGCTGATTACCTTTTGTACAAAAGCTACAAGGTCTGAAGTTATTAGCATAACTTAAATGATAAACTTTAATTTCTGTGGCTTTATTACAAGTACCAGCATTTGTATTTCCGGACTATAATGGTAGCCTGACAGATTGTTTTAGACTATAATTTGAACTAGGCACTCAAGTAAATTTTATATAAAATTTGAAGAGAAATCCAAAAATGTTTGGAGACTTGCATCCATAAATGACTTTATTATGCCTAGATTGTTTATAGATTTTTTTCTGTATATATTGTTTTCATAAGCTTTTCTTATGCCATTTTGGCACACATATTATTTTATTTTTGTTCTTTAACCCCTTTTTAAAAAAATTCTTAGATAACTATTTACTTTATTATAGGACAGAAATTTACCATATAAGACTTCCTCTTAGATAAAAATATCCTTTTTCTTATATTTCTTCTTTGTTTTCTTACTAAAACCTTATTTGTATACTAACAACACTCTTTATATTTTTTCTTTGCTTTTGCTTTCCCTTTTTATTTATTTATAGATAACCTTTTACAGTTATAATTTGAATTCACCTTTTAGTAACTGTTAGGTGAAACATTTAACTTTGGTAACACCTT
>NW_007066802.1:0-568 GCF_000164805.1 Carlito syrichta | reverse complement strand
GCACCTCCCCTCCGTTTCCTGTATGGGAAGTGGGAAGATACATTTCATTTCTTTGTGGGAGTTCAAATTACAATAATTTTTTCTGAAAGGAACTTTGATAAAATAAATATCTTCCATTTCGCGACTTTACTTTAAAGCACCTAATCTTGAGAAACGTTAGGATGTTTGTGCAGATTTATCCACAAGGTTGCCAAATTAAAAAAGGACATATATTCCTAGATGGGAAATTGGACATATACATCTCAGGCTCTTGACAGTATTATTACTTTTAGGTAGAATTGAGGTTTTTTATTCTTGCTTATCTGTATTATCAAGATTTTTTATGATAAATACACATTGGGAAGAGATAAAAATTATAGGTGAATTGATGTATATCTATCTTTCTACTATCTATCTATCATCTATCTAATCTACCTATCATCTATCCGTCATCTATCTTTTTTTTTGAGTTGGAGTCTCACTCTGTCACCCAGACTGGAGTGCAGTGGCCGCTCCGGGCCAAAGCAGCCTCGACCTGCTGGGCTCCGGCGATCCTTCCACCTCAGCCTTCCAAGTAGCTGGAACTACA
>NW_007066801.1:0-548 GCF_000164805.1 Carlito syrichta | reverse complement strand
CATCTTACCAAAATATCTGGGATACCCTGAAAGCTGTAGTAAGAGGGGAATTTATATCCCCACAAACACACATGAAGAAAATGGAAGGAACAGAAATTCACAACCTAACAAGCCACCTAAAGAAGCTGGAAAAGCAAGACCACAAAAACCCTAATTTCAGCTTAAGAATCCAGATCACCAAAATAAAAGCCCAAATCCAGGACATAGGAGACAAAAAGATAATACAAAAAACACAATGAAACAAAAAGCTGGTTCTTTGAAAGGATAAACAAGATTGATGGTCCCCTAGCTAGACTGACCAAGAAAAAATGAGAAAAAACCCAAATAAGCACAATCAGAAACACAAAAGATGAAGTCACATCTGACCCTGAAGAAATACAAAAGATTATTAGAGACTACTATGTACACTTGTATGGAAACAAACTTGAAAACCTTAAGGAATTGGAGGACTTTCTGACATCACACAGCCTACCTAGGTTGGAACAAGAAGAAATTGAGACCCTAAATAGACCAATAACAATCAAGGAAATCGACTACGTAATAAGGAA
>NW_007066800.1:0-747 GCF_000164805.1 Carlito syrichta | reverse complement strand
ATGGACGATCGGAGCTCACCACAGCATCCATCTCCTAGTCACAGATACTCCTTCCCCGTTAGCCTCTCCAGCGGCTGGGACCATGGCGTGTTCCACCCATAACTGCCTGATGTTTTAAATTTTTTGTGGTGTTGAGATCTGTGTATTTTAACCAACCTGATCTCCTGAGCTTAAGTGATCCTACTGCCTCAGCCTCCTAAAGTGCTGGTATGACAGGCACAATCTCTCCTGTGTCTGGCCTTTATTTCCATGAATTTAAGAGGTGTAAATAGTCTGTGTTCTGTGCTTCAGTCGTACCTACCAACTCCACGTGTGCCCATGGTACCCAACAGGTAATTTTTTATCCCTCTACCCTTTCTGTTCTCCCTTTCTGAGTCTCCAGCGTTCCTTATAACATTTTCTGTGTCTTGGGGATTTTTTTTTTTTTGGAACCTAGTTTCACCACTTGAGAGGATTCTTCATTTAGCTCCCATGTATAAGTGAGAGCATGTGATGTTTGTTTTTCCGTTCCCGAGTTAGTTCACTTGGGATGATGGGCTCCAAGTTCATCCGAGTTGTTGCCAGTGACATTGCTTTATTCTTTTTGATAGTTGAATAGTATTCCACAACATCTATATAACACATCTGTACTATCCGTCGATCGGCTTCTGGACATTTAGGTGATTCTACATCTGTGCGATTGTGAAATGTGTAGCAATTAACATGTGAGCGCAGGTTTCAAAAATAACACTTTTGCAGAAAGAGCCG
>NW_007066799.1:0-1206 GCF_000164805.1 Carlito syrichta | reverse complement strand
CAACGAGGAGACCTTGGAGAAGCACCAAGCTGGGACTCTAAGGAATGGCTCATGGGGTGGCACACAGGTTTATGTTGAATCACGGTCACCGTCATCCTGCCGTTATCAACTGGAAAGAAAGGAAATCTCCACAGTCGAGAAGTCAGACATGTGAATGGGGATGTGACTTTTTGATGATGTGCTCTGCACTCGTGGGCTGGCTCACTAAGAAAAATGAAAGCTTTTGCCTGAAAAAAGGAAAGAAACATTTTTTATTTTATTGTGTTTTATTTTTTAAGTAGGAGTCTCACTCTGTCACCCAGGCTGGAGGGCGGTGTCACGTTCCCGGACAGCGCAGCCTGGGTGTCCTGCTGGGCTCAAGTGACCTTTCCGCCTCGGCCTTCCGTGTAGCTGGCACCACAGACGTGCGTCACCGAGCCCGGCAGATGTTTTGATTCCACGTAGAGTTGCTCAGGCTGGTCTCAAAACCCTGGACGCGGGCGTTCCTCTCACCCCCACCTCCCACTCTAGTGCCTGAGGTGGCAGGCGTTCCCTGTGCCTTTTTTTTTTCCAGTTTCCGAGTATTCTCTGCCACTCACACCTCCCCTCGCTCCCTTGTTGCCTAGGAAACCACCCCTGCCCTGGAGGGGTCCTATTGTTCAGATATCGAGTCTCTTCACCCTTTCTTTGTCATTGTAATCAGCGTTGGCTCTTCTGCCTGGGGCTTTTTTGGGGGGTTGGTGGGGTGGGGTCTCCCTCTGTTGGCCCAGGCTGAAGTACGGTGACGTGGTCGTGGCTCGACACAGCCTAGACCTCCTGGGCTCTGGTGATCCTTCCGCCTCGGTCTCCTGAGGAGTTGGAACGACAGGCGTGGGCCGTCATGCCTGACTCCTGTTTCTCGATGGCGGGGGGCTAGAGACGAGCTCTGGCTGCGTCGCCCGGGCTGCCCTCTTAACTCCTGGGCTCCAGCGATCCTTCTGCCCTCAGCGGCAAAAGTGCTGGGCTGGTGGGCGTGAGCCACCCACGCACCCAGCCCTGAGTGTACTTACTTCAAAATGTTTCATGTACACGCTTTCATGATCCTCCCCTTTTACAAAGAGAGGTTTCAGGTTGACGACATTTGCTAGCTCCACACGGGATCGCAGGTGGCTATACGCCAGCTTATTCGTGGCCAGGCACAGTGGCTCACGCCTCTAAGCCTGGCACTTGGGGAAGCCGAGGCAGGAG
>NW_007066798.1:0-804 GCF_000164805.1 Carlito syrichta | reverse complement strand
TTTATCTTAGTCTTCAGACTTTCTACTGACTACCACCTTTTACTTTAACTGCTAGTTTAGTTTTCACGAGGCTTTGACAGTCCTTTAAAATTTTTACTGGCATTTGCTCCATTTTCTAGACAAAGAGTTTACAGGGTCTTAAAAATGACCTACCCATAAACCACATCTTTTTCTGTAAAATGGTAACCAGAAAAAGTACAGTCACACTGATAATCTCCAAAAAAAACAATGGCAGAAGTCCTGGATCCTGCCACATTGTAACAGAAATACTAGAAACAGCAACACTGTGAAGCAATGAGTTTTCACAAAAAGAATCGTCAGTAGGGCATGATATGGATTGCTATATGATACAGGGTTTATGTGAACAGATCACGTTTGATGTCATTATAATTTGATATTTATCACATGACATTCTAACCAGAGAAAGATTATTTTTCCCTGAAATATTTAATGCACAGAAAAATATTAGCACTACATCGCATTCTGTGTATTCAAAACTGTCACCATAAAAGGCACCAATAATTTCCATATGTAAAATAATTCATTATATAGAATCGCTGTGACTTCTGTGTACCTAGTGGGAACTGCTGGCTGTCTACATGCATCCAGTTCCTCCTTCCAATGTATTTCCTCAACTGACTTAGCAAATCAGCATGTCCCACTCCCCTGGGTCCAGTGACTGGTTGAGAAACTCATGGTCTAATCATCAGAGTTAGGACTGCTGGAACCATAGGACCACTGTGGGGATGTCAGCTTTCAGACGGAGCATCTGATACCCATCCCATCTCCCCCAATTAAACAAAG
>NW_007066797.1:0-798 GCF_000164805.1 Carlito syrichta | reverse complement strand
TTTAATGCTGAAGAAGATACTTCTTTGGGTTAATTACTGCTTTTCCCCCCAAAATACTTTGATATGTTGTTGGTGGGGGACGTGCAGGGAGCAGAGTAAGTGGGCTTGGGAGGATACCCAGAGGGCAACTCTCAGAAGCAGCATGTTTGGTTTTCACACCACAGTTCCAGGCTGCCAAACCATGACTTCATTAGGAACAAGGGAGAATGTGATTATGAGGTATAAAAGTAATGATCACCTCAGAACCTAAAGTTGAAAGTGACCTATTTTTACTGTCTTTGGCACACATGCGTGCACACACACAACTGGAATACCTGTTTATATATATCTTATCTACGTTGATTTGTATTAAATGTGATTATCAATTCATCATGTATTTCATTCTGCACATTAACATAAGAAGTAAAAAAGGCCTTCAAGCAGCTTATAGTCCGGTAAGTCCAGAATTTCATCTATAAATTTATAATCAATATTATCTTACTTCAGGTAATTTTTATGTTTTCTTTTAAAAACCAGAACACTTGCTTATAATGTCAAATAAGGCTGGCACTGAGGTCCAATTAAATATCCAAAATGAGTTCCGAATTGTCTCATTTTGGTGTGCAGTACTAAAATATAATTATTCATACTAGAGAATGTGAGAATTGATTGTTGCTTTAAAATTTGCTCCCTTTCTCTCTCTCTATTTCTCTTTCTTTTTTTTTTTTTTTTGAGTAGGAGTCTCACTCTGTCGCCCAGGCTGGAGGGCAGTGGCATGCTCCCAGCCACTGTAGCCTTGACCTGCTGGGCCCAGGTGAT
>NW_007066796.1:0-570 GCF_000164805.1 Carlito syrichta | reverse complement strand
TCCCCTATGTAATGAAGAGACATGGACTACAGCAGTTATGTCCTCATAGTTTCTTAGCTACGGTCTCAAACCCATACAAATGTTCATCCACAAGTTTGAAAAACATATTTGAGGGTCATCAGAAAATGACGAAAAATGAATAAGGTACATTAACCTGGTGGCATGTAGAAAACCAAATTTTTATCAAAACCAAATTCATGCTTACCATGATATGACCTCATGTACTGCGATAAAAGAAGTAAAACAAGCTACTTTTGTGGAAATACATACAACTATGCTAAAATGAGGTTAAAATATAATACCCAGATAATTAACTTAATATTTACCTTCACCTAAATGCCAGAAAGTTAGTTTCTTTAGCGAGATAGTAAGCATCAAAAGAACAATTTTATTATGATCTTAGTAGGCTTCCTCCATTAAAAACTAAAGGTTGTATGATTGCAAAATTAGAGGTTGTAATTAAGAAACCTATACCCCTATATTAATGAATATGGAAAAGGCCAAAATCAATTCAATTGCTCTTTCTAACAATAGGCAAAAAGGTAGTGTTCAATTTAACTTGGTTTTTGG
>NW_007066795.1:0-1141 GCF_000164805.1 Carlito syrichta | reverse complement strand
AACATAATGTAGGAGGGGCCATGATTTCAAGTCTGTAATCAAAGATCATGGGATGACCATGGAGTCAGACAGGCCCTGAACTAACATGCCAAGAATGTATGAGTTCTCATCATATTCATAAAGTATTATTACAGCTAATTCATTTCAAGTGTTAAGGTTTGGCTAGCAATTCTTTCTTTTTTGTTTTCTAATTATTGTGAGATTTTCAGAGTTTTTTGGTTTTTTGGGTTTTCTTTTTTTTCATTTTTATTTTAGTTTCAGGGTATACACATGCATTGGATGGATGGACAACACTATGTTTGTTTATTCACCTGTTGATGGACACTTTGGCTGCTTTCACCTTTTGGCGATTGTAACGGACACAGGAGTACAAATGTCTGTATGAGTACCTGCTTTCAGTTCCTTTGAGATAGATAACAGAAGTGGAATTACTGGGTCATATGTGAACTCCATGTTCAATCTACATAGATTAGTGGCCATATTGTTTTACACAGTGGCTGCATCATTTTACTATATTCTTCCTTATTTAGGTATAAATAATATGTGTTTCTGATACATCACATTTTGTTTATCTATTCATCTCTTGATGGACACTCAGGCTGTTTCCAACTTTTCAGTATTGTGACTAATGGTCCCATAAGTATTTATACTAGTTTGTGTTGGAATACCTGTTTTCTTTCGCAGTAAAACCAGTCTTTACTTAACATTGTCAATAGGTCCTTGGACACTGCTACTTTAAGTGAAATGATTTATAATAAAAACAACTTTACCACAGGCTAATTGATATAAACAAGAAATATTAAGTTCCTAGAGCATATTTCTGGGCAGAGAAATATCACCAAACCTCTAAATAAATACCAAAGAATTTCTAATATTAAACATTGAAATGACTGTGAGCTCTCTATTCATTTAAGAAGAAGTAGTAAAAGCAAGTAGCCTCATTCCTTACTCCATTATTCCAGTTTAGGGTTCCACGTGGCCAGAGTGTATCTCAGAAGCTCAAGGCACAAGGCAGTAACCAACCCTGGACAGGACGGCATTCCATCTCAGGAAGCACTCTCACACACCCACATTCACTCAGACTGGGACAATGTAGACACACCCATTCACCTAATGTGCACATCTTTTGGGAAGTGGGAGG
>NW_007066794.1:0-912 GCF_000164805.1 Carlito syrichta | reverse complement strand
AGTCCTAGCTACTCTCTTAGGATGCACAAGACTTAATGACGTGTGTGTTCTGGACCCAAGAATTTTACTCTTAATCATCTATGTTTGAATAGGGCATTCTTACATACACTACATCCTCAATAAATTGCTGTTAATTGGATTCAGAAATTGTAGATAAAATTACCTAGCAAAAATATTTTATACCATCTTTTAAAAAGTCATGTCTCTAGACTGGGCTTGGCGGCTCAGCCTGTAATCCCAGCACTCTGGGATGCCAAAGCGAGTGGATTGCCTGGGTTTGAGACCAGCCTGGGTAACTTGGTGAGACCTCATCTCTACAACAAATAAAAAAATTAGCCTGGTGTGGTAGTGTGCGCCTGTAGTTCTGGCTACTTGGAAGGCTGAGGCAGAAGGACTGCTGGAACCCAGCAGGTCAACACTGGGGTGGCCGTGAGTGAGCCACTGTACTTCAGCCTGGTCGATGGAGTGAGACTCCAAATCAAAAAAAAAAAAAAAGAAGAAGAAGAAAAAAAGTAATGTCTCTTTATAAACTTGAAATACTGAAATTTACTTTTTAATTGTTATTAAAAAGGTAGACAGCTTTAAGTTAATTTATTGAAGAAGTGTAAAGAAATAATGGCATTTTATGAATGTGAAGGTATAAGAATTGACTATGAAAAATAAAGTAGCCGGGCTCGGTGGCTCAGCCTGTAATCCCGTGCCTTTGGGAGGCTGAGGTGAGTGAATTGCCTGAGCCCGCGGGTTCGAGACCCGCCTGGGCAGTGAGACCTCATCTCTACAATAAATCAAAAAATCAGCTGGGTGTGGTGGCGCATGCCTGTAATTCCGGCTACTTGGAAGGCTGAGGCAGAAGGATCGCCGGAGCCCAGCAGGTCGAGGCTGCGGTGGCCGGGAGCGGCCACTGCACTCCAG
>NW_007066793.1:0-629 GCF_000164805.1 Carlito syrichta | reverse complement strand
GATGAAAAAGAAAGCAACAACAAAATGTTACATGTGTTTGAGGATTGGATCCTAGATCAGGAAGAGTACACTCATGGGACAGACAGTAAATTTTGTATAAGACTTGCAGATTAGATAACAGAGCTGTGTCAAAGTTAATTTCCTGATTTTTTACTGTGTTAACATAAGATGTCAATATCAGAGATTCTGGGCCAATAGTATACAGAAATTCTTTGTAATATTTTTGAAATCTCATTGTAAATCTGCAATGATTTCAAGATGAAACATTAAAAACAGTAATACATAGAAAAAAATCAATAAAAAATGATAAAACAAAAATCTCATGTAAACCATCAAGATAAAAACCAAAGCAAGATTGACAGAAAGTCTTAATTTTTTTTTCTAATATCAATAAATGTAAATGGATTACGGGTGAAAAAACAGACACTGCTGAGTTGGATTAAACACTAAATGTAGCCATATAACCTTTATAACAGCCACATCTAAAAATACAAGGACAGGGCGGCAAGATGGCGACCGGGCAACCCAGTGTCTGAAGCCCTCTGCAAGGGAGATCTGCAGTGGGTCTCTGACTCTCGCCCCGGGAGGCTGGGGACCCCAGCATTGCAGCCTGCTCTTCAGACAGAGCT
>NW_007066792.1:0-900 GCF_000164805.1 Carlito syrichta | reverse complement strand
AAAATGTATACAAGCTGTATAGCAAAACTTTAAACATCTATTAAAGAAACAAAAACAAAAAAGTTGTTTCTTTTTTTTTTTTGAATCAGATTCTCACTCTTGTTGCCTAGGCTGGAGCACAGTGGCAGACTCACAGCCACCGCAGCCTCGACCTGCTGGGCTCAGGTGATCCTTCTGCCTCAGCCTTCCAAGTAGCTAGAACTACAGGTGCACGCCATCATGCCTGGCCAGTGTTTGTGATTTATTGTAGGGACAAGATCTCACCAAGTTGCCCAGGTTGGTCTCGAACCTCCGGACTCAGGCAATCCTCTCGCCTTGGCCTCCCAAAGTACTGGGATTACGGGTTGAGCCACCGCACCCAGCCAAGTTGTTTCTTAAAAACAAGTCTAGCCTCCATTTTAATTTTTGCCACTCTTTTCAAAAGAAAAAATGATGTTCTAATCTTTGAAAGTTATTCTGATGGCTTAGAATGCCATATCCCTTTACTAAAGATTTACTAAACAGCCCTTTTATCCCTTTAATAAACACCCCTTGGGGAGGTGAATCTTTTCTTTCTCTCTCTCTCTCTCTAACTTACTTTTAAAATAAACTGCTTTCTAATCTAAAAAAAAAAGATTTTGAGACTGGGCACACCTAAAATTCCAGCACTTTGGGAGACCAAAGTGGGAGGACTGTTTGAGTCCAGGAGTTCAAGACCAGCCTAAGTAACACAGTTGAGATCTCATCTCTCAAACATAAATAAATAAATAAAAAGTAGTTGAGCACGGCAGCACATGATTGTAGTTTCAGCTACTTGGGAGGTTAGGGCAGAAGGATTGCCCAGGCCCAGGAGATCAAGGTTGCAGTGGGCTGTGATTGTGCCACCGCAATCTAGCCAGGGCAACAGAGTGAGACCCCGAA
>NW_007066791.1:0-810 GCF_000164805.1 Carlito syrichta | reverse complement strand
AAGTGACAAATAAATAGTACAGGCCCAACTCCTGTATCATTCCCTACATGAATGGACACATGACAAGCTCCTTGTTGCAATATTCTACTGCCCATGAGCAGTTTAATGAGGTAGTAAGACATGGATACTCTCTCTTATGCTTCTGTAAAAAATATGAATAGGGAAAATGAATAAAGGACATGCTCTCGAATAAATGGTGCTGGAAAGACAAGACAGTCATATACAGAAGGATGAAACTGGACCCCATTTCTCACCATACATAAAAATCAACTCAAAATGGATTAAAGATTTAAATGTATGACCTGAAACTATAAAAATGCTAGAAGAAAATGTAGGAAAATCTCTGCTGGACATGGTCTACGCAAAGAATGTATAAGACCTCAAAAGCGTAGGCAACAAAACCGAAACTAAACAAATGAGACTTAAACTAAAAAGCTTCAGTGCAGTGGAAAAAAATGATCAACAAAGTGAAGAAAAAACTTGTTCAATGGGAGAAAATATTTGCAAAATTTTTGTTCAACAGGAGAATGATATACAGAATATACAAATAATTCAAATAACCCAACAGAGGAAAAAATCTAAATAACAAACAAAAAATAATTCATTAAAAAATGGGCAAAGCATCACCCCCCTTGGGTCTCCTCCCATTGTGGGAGCTTTCTGTCCTCTCAATAAATCCTGCTTTCTCAAAAAAATAAAAATTAAAAATTAAAAAATGACCAAAGACATGAACAGACACATGCAAATTACCACCCACAAGTATATGAAAAACTGCTCAACATTTCTATCAAGGAAATGCAAATCAAAAAG
>NW_007066790.1:0-1094 GCF_000164805.1 Carlito syrichta | reverse complement strand
TAACTGGATAACCTGCTGGGTAAATTCTACAGACATTATCCTATATGGCATTCCAATTCCATACCCTATTTAAGAATTTCTCCACTACCAATCTAAGCCCATATGTGAACTCAAAACAGAAAAAAAAATGCTTAGAAAAAAGGGGGTCTCTGGTTGATAAAAAAGAGCCCACAATTGCAAATACATTTGCTAGTGATCAGTGACATTTAGTGAAGTTGGATTTCATATCATATTTTACTTTATTTTTTATAGAACTGAATCTTACAGAACGTTATTTTTGTTCTATAATCCCATTAGTCAAAAAATAAATTTATTTCATCCGGAATGTAGTTACACTATAGTCATAAAGAAAAATGGTAGTATTTACAAAGTATTAGCTTTGGGGTATATTTTATAAAAAACACAGCTCACTGTTCTTATCTCAGATTTATCCATTATATAAGTTCTGCTATGAGTTTTATTTATTTCAAGAGTCATCCTACCTTACTGTTTAAAATCAGCTTTCAGAGAACAAATATTTTCACAATTGATAAAACAATTCTACTTCACGTTTAAAACGTCAAGGTCTACATAAAGGATAAGGCACTTTAAATTCTACATAAACAAATAGTAGTTTAATAATAAATAGATAGCAAATCCATTTCAAAGGGAAGGTCTCAATAAAGCCCAATATATTCAGATTAGATTATCAGCACAGATATCGAAAGAGCTTACAGTGAGAAGTAGCTTCCCAAGAAATAATTTACCCCCGATCTTAAAGAGGAAACTCAGAACAACAGCAAACTTCCAACCGTTCTGTGGCCCGAAAGACCGGCAGTCAACCACATTCAAAGTACTTCAGGTCATTAGTCTTCTCTTGATGACGTTTATTGCATCTTCCTCTACTTTCCCTCACAGGGCTAGAGACAGAAACTTTAAAGATTCTCATTGTTCCCACCAGATCTCCATTCTTTTGAATGCTTTAAAAAAACACCTCAAAGGAGGATTTGACTCTTTGTTCACCACGGAAACACCTTCCCATTCATGTAAGGAATGTGCTTGTTTATAAATGATGATACATCATCACCAATTCACTTGGCTTCCATAACCTCATT
>NW_007066789.1:0-786 GCF_000164805.1 Carlito syrichta | reverse complement strand
TCGGTGGTTCAGCCTGTAATCCCACGCTTTGGGAGGTGTAGGTGAGTGGATTACCCGAGCCCGCGGGTTCGAGACCTGCCTGGGCAACTCGGGGAGATCTCATCTCTACAATACATCGAAGACTTAGCCGGGCGTGGTAGTGCGTGCTCGTAGTTCCAGCTACTTGGAAGGCTGAGGCCGAAGGCTCGCCAGAGCCCAGCAGGTCGAGGTTGCGGTGGCGGGGAGCGTGCCTCTGCACTCCAGTCTGGGCGACTGAGTGATACTCCAACTGAATCCAAAAAAGAACACGCTCCCTTTTACAACAAAGACGCACACACACACAACTTGAAATAATTTTATATAAGGAGATGATGCATGTCTACAGAGAGAAATGCAAAATGTTGTTGAAAAAAATGAAAGAGATACAGACAAATTGAAGACCTCCCAAGTTCATGAATCGGAAGAATCGACATCACCGAAATGTTTGTACTGCCTAAAGCGATCTGAAGATTCAATGCAATTTCTATCAACCCACGAGTTCCACTTTTTACAGAGTTAGAAAAAACAGTTTTGAAATTTACCTTAAAGCAAAAAAGAGCCCAAATAACCAAAGACTTTCTAATAAAAAGATTTTTAGGGAAGGAGAACCACTATCTTAGAATTAACTCCCTATTGTCAAAAGTCAGACGTTTCCTGACTTTTAATGATGTTGGCTCTTTCTGCAAAAGTGTTATTTTTGAAACCTGCGCTCACATGTTAATTGGTACACATTTCACAATCGCACAGATGTAGAATCACCTAAATGTC
>NW_007066788.1:0-786 GCF_000164805.1 Carlito syrichta | reverse complement strand
TACAAAACTGTAGGCAGTCTTGTGTGTGGCCTAAATACGTTGATGCAAAGAAGACTTTCAAATGAAATATCTTCATTGGTACTAATAGAATAAAGGTGAATTACTTTACTTGAAAGTATTATTCTCCTTGTTCAGGTTGGTCATCCCAGCTTTCCATTTAACATTATATTCATCATAAAAATCAACCAAATACTTAACAGTTCCACACTGAGGGACATGATTACATATCCCACTGTATCTGACCAGAAGATCCACTGTCTGATCCTGGAAAGGATATGTGTTAATTTGCTATGTTTCAGATTGGAAGTTTGCATGTCATGAAATCAACTGAGGATACTAGTGTCAGAACTCTGACAATCACGTATCTCAGTGATTTTTCAAATTTATATGTAGTCAAAAAATCCTTTGTTCAAACATCACCTTATCTGGAAAAGAAATGTGTAAAGTGAGGAAATGGCAGCAGCTCTGATTAAGGGACAAGAGATATGGTTGCTAGATGTGACTTCTGAGCTTCCAAGGAACATCTGAGGGCTTAACCATCTGCCTCCTCCACCCACAGAAGGACCTGGTGCCAGGAGACAGAGACATTCCTCTGCATGTGAAAGGTAGAGCAGGCCAAGGTCAAGGTCTGAGTCTTAGTCCAGACTTGGTCTTTACTTGCTCCATAGCATGAGCTTCAGCAGAAATGCAGAATCATCTTTGTGAGTCTTATTCCAGTCCTATGGCCATGACCTCAGGCAGTTTCTTGATACTCCTCTGACACATTCAATCCTATTCTGCTCCTCG
>NW_007066787.1:0-654 GCF_000164805.1 Carlito syrichta | reverse complement strand
GAATAACAGAATTAAAGAAGACGGTGATGTGGTGGGAAGGAAAAAGTAGAGAGGGGAAAAAATCCGCGCAAATGAAGAAAAACCAAAAGAAGAATATAGGTCCTACACAGACCCCTGGGAAATCAGACACTGAGAAAACAGATTCTGGAACACAGACAATGAAGAGTCCTCAAAATGACTGGTTACATGCAAAAAACCCAGACATCAAGATATTAATGGAGAGAATTTTAAAAACTGAGGAGAAATAAGAAGAAAATAGGAAGGAGCTGTTGTCAGAAATGACAGCAGTAAAGAATACTGTGATGGAAATGAACAACAGACTAATAAGCATGGAAAGCAGAATCAGCCAAGCCGAAGAAAGAATCTCAGAGCTCGAAGACCAAAACACAGAACTAACCCAAACTGTCAAAAGCATAGAAAAGAAGCTCAAAAAGACAGAACAAAACCTGCAAGAGATGAATGATCACTTCAAGAGACCAAACCTAAGAATAATTGGGCTTCCTAAGGCAGAAAGAGAAACAGAAGCCACGCTGGAACAAACATTTCATAAAATCATTCAAGAAAACTTCCCTTATCTCATCAAGGATGAAAAAATTCAAACACAAGAGATTCAGAGAACCCCTGCAAGACAACAAACGAGAAGACCAACTCCCG
>NW_007066786.1:0-838 GCF_000164805.1 Carlito syrichta | reverse complement strand
TATCCCATGCACAAAGGTTAACTCCAATGGTTCAGTGACTTAATGTAAAACCTCAAACCATAAGAACGCTTAGAAAAGGAAGGAAATACTCTCATGGAAATCGGAACTGGCATCCAATTCCTGTACAAAACCCGAAACCCACAGGACTTAAGAGAGAAGATAGACAAATGGGACCTTATTAAACTGACAAGCTTCTGCAAAGCCAAAGAAACCATCAAGAGAGCAGGAAGACAGCCTACAGACTGGGAAAAAGTCTTTGCCAACTCTAGGTCTGACAAAGGCTTAACATCCTGGATCTACAAGGAACTGAAACGTACTGAAAAGAAGAAAACAAACAACTCCATTATAAAATGGGCAAAAGATATGAACAGACACTTCACAAAAGAAGACATTCGAGAAGCCAACAAACACATGAAGAAATGCTCAACCTCACTAATCATCAGGGAGATGCAAATCAAAACCACACTGAGATACCACCTAACTCCAGTCAGAATGGCAATTATCAACAACTCAAAAAATAACAGCTGCTGGAGAGGGTGTGGAGAAAAGGGAACACTTCTACACTGCTGGTGGGAGTGTAAACTAGTGCAACCTCTGTGGAAAGCAGTGTGGCGATTCCTAAAAGCTCTAAAAATTGAGCTTCCATATGACCCTGCAATCCCCCTACTGGGAATATACCCTGAAGAACACAAGTCACTCTATAAAAAAGATACCTGCACATGTATGTTTATCACAGCATTGTTCACAATAGCAAGAACCTGGAAACAACCATGCTGCCCATCAAAAGAGGACTGGATTAAAAAAATGTGGTACATATACACGATGGAATATACGCAGC
>NW_007066785.1:0-1031 GCF_000164805.1 Carlito syrichta | reverse complement strand
TGTGTGATCTACTTTAGCAACACATCATTTCTTCCTCTGAATTTCTGAAAAGAGAGGCTGGGTATAGCAAAAAGACCCAAGAAATCAGTTAAAAGCCACAGTTTTGAAGTCCTTCAAGGATGGTGGTAAATGGCATTCAAGTTTTCTTATGCTGTTAAGAGGCCATGTCCAATTTTATTACTCACATTTCAGAAGATCCTGCAACCTCCATCATCATTACTTAGGTTGAAAACAGGTTTAGTCAATTTCTCTTGAAATGTCAGCCTTGGCAAACAACCGCATCTAAGAACCACTGTTTCAATACTTCATTCTCCCACTGAAATAAGCAAAATTCATAGAAAGATAAAGATGGTACACTCACAAAAAGGAAGGCCAGCAGGAAGTTAAAAATACAGCTGAAAGTTAGAGAGACCTGAAATAAGGAGTTATCACCTCCTTCCAAGCCTTGGGAGAAATGCACAGCTTAGGGATGCACCAGTTACTTATCCTGAGGGTGCAAGTTGTAGGTCCTGCTAACCGGTAAACGAGATCCAAATAACCTCTAGGCCTGCCAATTAACAATTCCCAAATACTGCAGTATCCTAATAAAGTGAAACACAATCTCTCTAAGGATTTTATAAGTATTTTAGTTCTGTTCATGATTAACTCAGCAGCTGAAAATCAGACACATGATCGTCTGAGCAATAAATTAGAGACCAATAGCTACTCGGCACAGTAGCCTCCCTCGGTTCCAGGGCGCCCTTGGATACCCAAATCTGCAGAGATGCTCAAGTCCCTCATATAAAATTCAGTAGTATTTGCAGATAACCTACACGCATCCTCCTCTGTGCTGTACATCCTGTCTAGATTACGTATAATACCTAATATAATGCAAACGCTATGTACATAGTTGCTATATTGTATTTTTATTTGGGTTATTTTTTTTCAAATATTTTTGATCTGCATTTTATCAATTCCATAGATGTGGAGCTCCTAGATACAAGGGCTCACTGTAGGGCTTTCTTGACACTATTATTTTTACATAAGTACTT
>NW_007066784.1:0-959 GCF_000164805.1 Carlito syrichta | reverse complement strand
TTCAAAACTAAAATCATCTTTCCATCACTGCCTAGATATTTATATAAGTATCTCAAAGTGTTTTTGAGATTTCCAGATCTAATTTTTATGGCATACATGGAAATAAACAAGGGCAGTATTATTCATAGAAACTATTCACCAAATAAATTAAAACAGTATGAAACATAATAATTACATAAATTAATTCTTTGCAATTGAAGCTAGCATTATGAAATTGTTGCGGTGGCAATATTTTAAAAATTTGCAACTATGTTTTCCTTTCCTCAAAAAACATGATTTTGCATCATAGTTTCACTGACATGTTATTGAAACTTTGGGGAAAACTTTAAAGAAGGTAAAAACAAATTTTTCAAAGCTGGGTATTAGGAGAATAGACCTGTCAAAGTGATTAATCCTTTTATTTATTTATTTAAATTAGTTTATTGATTATAAAGTTGTGGGGTACAATTCAGGGCTAGGTATGCAAACATTGATCATGCAGGTACCCTTTTTGATGAGGCATGCCCCTCCCTTCCCCAACTGCTAGTCCCACCCCACTTCCCCTGACAGTTTTCTGCTACTGCCAATCATCTTCCACAGCATTATAATTGCTCAAGGTCACCTTATGAGTGAGAACATATGGAACTCAGTTCATTATTTCTGTGGTAAATCAGAGTATGACCAACTCCAAATCCATCCAATTTGCTGTGAGGTCCATATATTTGTCCTTCTTTATGACTGCATAATATTCCATTGTGTATATGTACCACATTTTTAAAAAATCTAGTCCAGCTTCGATGGGCAACAAGGTTGGTTCCAAGCTTTTGCTATTGTGAATAGAGCTGCATACATATGTGTGCAGGTATCTTTTTTTTGTAGAATGATTTGAGTTCCTCCAGGTATATTCCCAATATGGGTCATATGGAAGGTCTATTTTCTAGTTTCTTCAGAAATTGCCACACTGTGTTCCAAAGAGGTTG
>NW_007066783.1:0-726 GCF_000164805.1 Carlito syrichta | reverse complement strand
TTTTAATAAAAAAAGGGGGAAATGTTTGGGAGCCCAACATCTATAGCTACATGGCTGAGGCCTGTAAAGGCCCATCCTGGAAGATCGCCTCTGACAATAGGATATCGGGTTATACATATGATATTGGCGTGTGATTGGTGACCAGTGTGCATACATGGGCAGTAAAAACTTACAAGTGAATCTCAGTACACTTGATGGAAGGTGCATGGCGGAATTGTTTCTGTCTTTCTAAGTTTAGCTTCTTTCTAGATATTTTTTTACTTCTATTTCCTGGTAGACTGGGTAATCCTTGTTCCCGAAAGCTGTTTCCCCTAGGGCTAAGATTAGAAACTAAATTACCATGATAGTTCTGTCCCCTGCCCCTAGCCAGGTAGAACGTTTTCTTTTGTTTTGTTAATTACCGAAACTCTGTCTGCTTCAGCCCATGGCCGCCATCTTGGAAGCCCTGCATTTCCTTGTTCAAGAGTGTGACAGCTACTATTTGATTTTTAGAGTAGACTTGTTGGGATAAAATATATACATATACACTCATAGCTGCGTAAATCTATGCTTGCTGTTTTGATTCCTTTTGCTACATTATTCAAGTGTAATAGTTACTATATGATTTATAAAAGAATTAACGATAAGGTATTAGCTTAATAGGATATAGAATAGTATTAAAGTCCAATAACTAGATCATATGTAAATTAAAGTTTAGACATATGAAACATGAATTATAGTAAAGTT
>NW_007066782.1:0-796 GCF_000164805.1 Carlito syrichta | reverse complement strand
CATTTTCATTTGTTTCAGGTATCTTTGATCTCTGTTTGATGTCATCATTAACCCAGGAGTTATTTAGCATCGTGCTGTTTAGTGTCCATGTCTTTGTTGGTTTTGGGGGGACTTTGTTGGTGTCAATGTTTATTTTTATTCCCACTGTGATCCGAGAAGTTGCATGGTAGAATTTCAGTCCTTTTAAATTTGCTTATACTTGATTTCTGTCCAATTATGTGGTCGATCTTAGAATATGTTCCATGTGGTGATGAGTAGAATGTGTATTCTGTGGTCTTTGGATGGAGTGTTCTATAGGTACCAATTAAGTCCATTTGGTCCAGAGTCTCATTGAGGTTCCGGATCTCCTTGCTGATTTTTTGTCCTGATGATCTGTCTAAGGTTGTGAGCGGTGTATTAAAGTCCCCAGTTATTATGGTGTTAGAGTCAATGTCTTTCTTTAGTTTTCCTAGAAGTTGCTTTATGAATGTTGGCACACCTATGTTGGGTGCATATATGTTTAGGATAGATATTTCTTGTTGATGGAGTGAACCTTTTATCATTATGTAGTGGCCCTCTGTATCTTTTTTAATTTTTGATATCTTAAATGGTATTTTGTCTGAAATTAGGATCGCGACTCCTCCTTTCTTTTGTGTTCCATTTGCCTGAAAATTTGTTTCCCATCTTCTTACTTTGAATCTGTGTATGTCCTTTCTAGTGAGATGTGTCTCTTGCAGGCAGTATATTGTTGCCTGGTGATATTTTATCCATTTTGTCTTTTTATGTCTTTTCACTGGTGCATTTAGTCCATTCACAT
>NW_007066781.1:0-767 GCF_000164805.1 Carlito syrichta | reverse complement strand
AGATTAAGAAAAAATACATCAGAGTAGAGGAAGTTGAAGGCAATTAGAATTTGTGGAGCAGAATACTGTAGGGAAGGAGCTATAGAAAAATTGAGATTCAGAAACTTTCACAGAGTTCCCATGAGCCTTTGACTGAGTTCTAATCTATTCCTATGTGAGAAGAAATTTCTTCAAAGCCAGAAAATCACAATCAGAGAGCAATAGTCTAAAAAATTCCCTGCGTACAAACAGAACAGGGAATACTTCATGTTTTTGTCAGTGCAAATGGAAAGGTCTCCATATAGATATTAGAAAGAACATTTAGATGAATATTACCTCAGTAGCATCAGTATTTGGGCTATACTAGACTTGTAGTAATGCCTGCTCTGGAGGTCAAGAGGTAGAGAAGTCAACCTCTAGAGTGCCAATTTTTTTCTAAGAAACATGAAAACTCAATTATATATCTAAAGAAAGTCCAAAATTCCTCAAAATAAATCCTACAATTAAATTAAATCTAACATCTAGTCAAAAATCGCCTGACTTTCAAAAAATCAGACACATATGATCTATAGAGAGGAGAAAAATCAATAAACAGCTTTAGAAATTATAGAGAAAAATTGGAACTAGTAGATAATGCTAGCAGATAATTTTCTTTCTCATTGGTCTCTTATGCTTTCACATATCTTGTGAGCAAGACACACTGGTTTTTGTTATGTTTTCAAGAATGTTTCTACAGAGAACAGCTTTGGTGATACAGACTTTTCCTCCCTAAGTAGCAAATAATAAGG
>NW_007066780.1:0-714 GCF_000164805.1 Carlito syrichta | reverse complement strand
GTTTTAAATCCAGACAGTACACATACAGGTCTGTACATGGGTATATTGGACTTTATGTTAATATTTGAGCTTATATTGAACCCATCACCCAAATAGTAAGCATGATACCCAATAAATAGTTGTTAAATCCTACCCCTCCTCCTTTCATCACCCTTTAGAAAACCCAAGTGTTGATTTGTCTCATCTTTATGTCTGTGGTACTCAGTGTTTACCTCGAACTTTTAAGTGAGAACGTGTGATATTTGTTTTTATGTCTCTGTGTTAATTAACTTTGACTAATCACCTCCAGGTGCATTCATATTGCTGCAAAATACATGATTGTTTACTTGTTAATGTCTGCATAGTATTCTGTGGTATATACATACCACATTTTTTAAAATTTTAATAGTTTTAGGAGTACATATTACTTTTGATAACTTGGATGCATTGTGTAATGGTGAAGAAGTTTGGGCTTTAAGCGTACCCGTCATCTCACCAGTGCACATGATAACTGGGAGTTGATTTTCAACCCTCCCTTCTTCCTGTCTTCTCTCTTCTGAGTCTATAATGTGCATTATACCGTTCCACACACCTTTGCAGACCTTTAACTTCGCTCCCAGTTTTTTTTTTTTTTTTGAGTTGGAGTCTCACTCTGTCGCCCAGACTGGAGTGCAGTGGCCGCTCCCGGCCACCGCAGCCTCGGCCTGCTGGGCTCCGGCGATCCTTCCACCTCAG
>NW_007066779.1:0-728 GCF_000164805.1 Carlito syrichta | reverse complement strand
AAACATATCCAGTCAGTCAACTGGGATACATTTCAAAAATAAGTTAACTAACAATCAGCAACAGGATATTTTATCTAAGCACGTTTCAATAAAATAAGGGTCTGTGTTTTTATTTCGGCGTGGAAAAAAGTGGTTAAGGCTACAGCAACAAGAAGTTCTTTCTAATGACTGGCTATGGATTCAGGGCTCTGGTGTAAACTTTTGCTTCTTAATTTGTAATTTGAAAGAGGTAGGGTACAATTCAGGTGAAATATATTCATATTCATTTTACAGGAACCCTTGTTGTTCAGGCCTGTCCCCGACCATCCCGGCACCCCGGGCAGAATCCAGCTACTGCAAGTCCTGGCCCTCCCCCTCCCCTGCATCTCCCAACTCTGAAAATCTTTTTTGTTGTCGTTATTATGATGGTTGTGCAAGGTCCACTTATGAGTGAGTACATGTGATACCCAGTTTTTGCTTCCGTGAAAGGTCACCCAGTAGTATAGACTCTAACTCCATCCAGGTTTCCGTGAACTTCGTGAGTTTGTTCTCGTTGTGACTGCATAATATGGCATTGTTCCTACGTACCACATATTTTGAATCCAGTCCTCTTTAGATGGGCAGGATGGTTGGCTCCATGTCCTTGCTACTGCGAACAATGTGGCGATAAACATACATGTGCAAATATCTCTTTGAGAGAGGGATTTCGTTCTTCCTGGTATGTTCCCAGTAGGAGGATGGCAGGGTGA
>NW_007066778.1:2266-7529 GCF_000164805.1 Carlito syrichta | reverse complement strand
ACCTCCTCTTTGCCCACCTTTTCCCATTCTCATACTTTTCCAAGTGACCTCATTCACTTAAAGATTATCAGCTACAATCCATGTTTTCAATGCCTAAACTTCCATTAGTTTCTGAGTTCCAAAACTATGAACCTTAATTAATCCCCTATTTTAAGCATAACAGGACCACCATCTACAAATTTACCAAAACATTGGTTTCCCCTTAATCTTTTTTATAAAAATATCGCGGTTAGAATTGAGGTAACAAATAAGTCTGCCCCAAGGCAACTTCACCAAGTTCTCTGACATCACGGCTAATTTTATAAGCTGATCAAGATTGATGAGAAAATAGAATACTTAGATGAGTGGGTGAACATATTTGTATAACCATCCATGTCCCTCATATAGAAATGCTTAATTATATGATAGCATCATCAGAGAAATATGAGTGGAGTTTTGAAGTTTGGCAGCAAGTAAAATAATTTTTCATTTGTATGTGTAAATTCTCATCATTATTTTAAAAAAGACAATGTCACACTCTGATCATAGATGAAAGCAAAACCATCATTACTATCTTTACAGACAACATCATTATAATGTCATTATAGTGCATGCTTTACTTCTGAAACACTATCTTTGAATACATTTAAAGTTTTATCTGTGCACAATGCTTTCTAACATTTGACATTGGAGAGTCTTGTTAAAAGATGAAAATAAATTTTTCTCCTTAAAATCCAGTAGACTTCTTTTATATCAAAAAGATAATCATAGAATGCATTTTTAATTTTTTTCTAAAATGATATTTTTATCATTTTTTTCTAACACCCCATGGAAGTCGCTCAACAGGTTCAGAAGGTACTGTTCTATCACCAAACTCTCCAAAAAATTACACTGTGGAACATAATTGTGTTTATTCTATAGCAGTTCCCAATTGCTTGGTAAGTAAGAGTCATATCCCCACGTATTATTCATTCCAGAGATGCTTTATTTTTTACCACATGCTATTTGATATATTTTTATTTAAAAAAAGGACATTTTGTTCAATTCTTTTTAGTTGGTAGCTTTGTAGTAATAAAACTTCCCCCGCCAGCCAGGCTTGGTGGCTCAGCCTGTAATCCCATGCCTTTGGGAGGCTGAGGTGAGTGGATTGCCTGAGCCCACAGGCTCGAGACCCGCCTGGGCAGGTGAGACCTCATCACTACAATAAATCAAAAATATTACCCAGGTGTGGTAGTGCATGCCTGTAGTTCCAGCTATGTGGACGGCTGAGGCAGAAGGTTCACCGGAGACCAGGAGGTCAAGGATGCAGTGGCTGGGAGTGGCCACTGCACTCCAATCTGGGCAACAGTGAGACTTCAACTCAAATAAAAAAAAAAATTGAGGCCATTTTACTCAATCTGAAGTTACAGTAGGTTCACAGGTGAACAATATAAATATGAAAACGGATTGTTTTTAATTTTAAGAAATAAGTATATCTTCTGAGGATGATCATTCTTCTCAAGTGCATACAGGAAAAAAAAGTATATCCAGTAACCTTGCAAATTCCCTTATTTTGGAATTATGTAAAATGGGATATTAACAAAGCACAAAGCAAAGTCTGCTCTGTAAAACATGTATAAAGTAAAATATTGTACTATTAAAATAATAGTAGTTTGCAAAATAATTATATTAGTTTTATAGTTTAGTTTTTATTTATTTATTTATTTACTTATTTATTTATTTTGTTGAGTTGGAGTCTCACCAAGTGAATCCAGGCGTGGGGGGGGGTGGTAGGAAATCCTCTTGCCTCACCTTCCAAAGTGTTGGGATTACAGGCTTAATCCACCACTACCCGTCCAGTCATATAGTTTATTAGCACCTTTCCAGAATGAGGAGATTTTGGTTTTAAGCATCTAGTAATGAATATAAAAGACAGCAAAGGACATTTTAGCTAGTGTTATCTACTTGATTATCTGTTCTGCATTGGCACTAAGACAATGTGTTCCTTGCTGTCTTCACATCTGCCTGATCACAAGTCTTAGAAGTCACTTATCTGACTTCTAAAGGTTTTGAATCTGAGATTCAGCTGGATCTAACACAGATTAAACTGTGTTCATAGATGGACAGACAAAGAAAGTTTAGTGAGCAGTAAAGTATGGGAAAGAGGATGAAAGTTTATAGATTACTAGAATTCAGATATATAGCACTGCTACATGATAAAGGATTTTCTATAGCTGTAATGAATGTCTGGGTCTGGATGGCTCAGTAATTCAGCTGAGGATATAGATTTTATCATTAGAGATTTTTGGATAATATCTTGATTTAACATTCCTGCTGCTGATATATAAAATGAGCTGATGCTCCCAGCCAATTTCTTATAACCAGATACTACCTACATCTATCCTCCTTTTCTTCCCTCTGAAACAAGTCCCAGATCCTCAACTTACTGGAGAGCATTGTCATCAGAAATAAAGTGCTAAACCTTTTATTTTAACATTGATGTAGAGTGATGATGCCAGCATAAGCAAGGTGTCTCTTTCTGTACAATACAAAGTATTTATTCTCCTAGCATATTGATTGGTTGAATCAGAGTTGAACTCTTTGATTGTAAGTGAGGATAATGACAGTTTAGAAAGGAAAATATTATCCACTTAATTGTGTTGTTGTTGTTTTTTTTTTTTTTTTTGCCTTTTGAGTCCTCCCTTTACTGGAGAGATTTATTCTACACAGATGGCAAAAATGTTACATGGTAGCCGACATGGTAACTGACAGAATTCTAGCAATGACTGTCTAGATAACTACAGTCCTCTTCAGAAACCCTAAACTTGTTCTATTATACTCTGTTCTTAGGATGTCATGTGGCCAAAAGAATGAGAATGAGGAAAATTAGTCCTTTCATTTCCTGATACATAGACATTCTGTTCACTCTGGAGATTTTTTACTATGGCCTATGTGTGGTCAAAAGACAAAGAAAAAAGTACTGATTTAAAAAAAGTAAATTAGCAGATTCCTAAAGAATGAAACTTTGTTTTGACAGGGTTAATGTGAGTCAAATTTAGTCCTCAATGTAAAATTGTAATGCTATACTGAGCCAATATTAGGAGGGTTGTCAAACTAATTTTTAAACAAATCTTGTTTAGTTTTTTGTGAATAAAATAATGTGTACTTTGATTTCTTAGTAAGGAAACTGGTTTCATTTGGTACATCCTTCATTTGAAAGTACATAAAATGTTGAACATTTGGGTTAAAATTTCAGCACTGTCACATTTTAGCTGTTTGATTTGGGATAAATTACATAATCTCTGAGATTAGTCTCTATCTGTAAAATGGTTATCATTATGACTATAAAGCAAAATTGTTGTGAGGAGTAAAGGAAATTGTATATATAAAGTATGTTTCACATAGTTTATGTTTGATATGTTTGAGTTAAAGATTGTCATCTTTGCCGGGCTCGGGGGCTCAGCCAGAAATCCCACGCCTTTGGGAGGCTGAGGTGAGTGCATCTCGGGAGACATCCTCCTGGCTGTTCCCCGTGCCTTTCAGGGGAGATCTCATCTCTACAACAAAATCAAAAAATTAGCCGGACGTGGTAGCACACGCCTGTAATGCCAGCTACTTGGAAGGCTGAGGTGGAGGATCACCGGAGCTCAGCAGGATGAGACTGTGGTGGCCGGGAGCGGCCACTGCACTCCAGTCTGGGCAACAGAGTGAGACTCCAACTCAGAAAAAAAAAAAAATTGTTATCTTCGAAGCCAGATTTCTGGGGTCAGTGTTGTTAGGGTCCAGGTAGGGTGAGGGTAGATGGATGGAGAAAGGAGAGGCACAAGGAGACAAAACACAGGTAGAGTTGGCAAGCCAGAGGTGAACGTTGGCAACCCAGAGATCCGAGTAAATGTAAAAAATTGTGACACAAAATGGTGAGAAAAGATTTATTTAAGAAAGCTTCACTTCCCACAGACAGGGAGGGGCCTACACTCTAGATAAGTGATAAGAGCCCTGGATTTAATCCTCTCCCTTGGGGGTGCCATAATCAGGTAGGTGTGACTGCCATGACTTCTGCATTGACCATCTGGGAATGTCTTGGAGATCCTGCGACAGAGACCTGCTAATGTTTGCCCATATTCTCATAACCCCTAGAGAAGGTCTTGATGAGGTCCCAGTGCTCCTGTAAATTCCTGAAAAACATTCCTTAGAGCTAATGGAGGATACATTTTCCCTTTCTTTCTTTTTTTTTAGTTGGAGTCTCACTCTGTCATCCAGACTGGAGTGCAGTGACACGTTCCCAGTCACCAAGCACAGGCAATCCTTCCACCTGCTGGGCACAGGCAATCCTTCCACCTCAGCCTTCCAAGTAGCTGGAACTGCAGGTGCCCGCTACCATACCCAGCTAATTTTTGATTTATTGTAGAGACGAGGTCTTGCCAAGTTGCCCAGGTGGTTCTTGAAGTCGCAGGTAATCCACTCGCCTGTGCCTCCCAAAATGCTGAGATTACAGATTGAGCCACCGAGAGGCTCCTCCCTTTAATTCTTATGCATTCTGAGTGGGCAGCTTTGGGAAATTCTTGATATTCCCTCAGAGGGCACCTAATCTACAGGAGAATTGAATCTCCATTAGCTTCCCCTTCTGAGTTGTCACAAGTCCTGTGATCTGCATAACTTTTGTAATGCATAAATCTTAGGACTTGTAAATTCCCTTTACAAGAGTGATTGCCTTAGGGCACAAGGAGGACTGGGCAGAAAACTCTGAGGAAAGAGGTGAGTCCTGATCACTATGCACTGAGTATACAATGGTGGTCGTGCTTGAAGTCTGTGTTTCTGAAAAGACAAAGTCAGCAGAGTTAGTCTTTACCTAAATTATGCATTTTTCCAGAACGTAGCTGTATTTTCTCATCATTGCAAGATAAAAAATGCATTTCCTTGCTCTCAGTCTGTCCTTTCAAGTCACTTTTCTCATCTCTAAAATATTGATGATAAATGCCTTCCTCATAGGATTATTTTATAATTAAATAATATGATGTATGTAAGTGATTGGCTTAGTAACATAATAATTCGTATGCATGACTCAGATTAACATATACGTGCATTATTTTTTAGGTTCACATTTATATAAAATATCCCCCATCCCTTCTTTTACCCCTCCCCAAAAAGATGAAATGAAATGACCTGGATTATTTGATTAAATTAGGGTCTTAAATATAATATGACTAAAATAAAACAATTATTTGTATTATTTAGTTAAAGCATGAAAGAAATATTTTGGTTTGTACATCACCAGTAGATATTCATTTTCAAATGATTCCTTACA
>NW_007066778.1:0-1019 GCF_000164805.1 Carlito syrichta | reverse complement strand
TCTCAGAGAGTTTCATCTTCCAGAAGACTCACTCTGAAGGTATATTTGTTAGTGTGTATAACTTATTCTTTCCCCAAACTAGTTTTCACCTATAGAATATTGGAAATGGCATAAAAACCTCTTCAATTTGCCCAATTAAACTACTTTTTGCCTATCTTTTGTTATTGGTGCATTCTCTTAGTTGCCCAAGTTTCAAGTTTACAAATCCCTAAGTCACCTGAAGTTATTGTCCATCTAGTCTACTCTTTGATAATGACACATAGAGCTGCTAAAACCTTTTTTGTATTGTAGGAAAGACTTTTTAAAGAAAGAAAGTAGCTGTCCTCAACTTGAACATCTTTACTACTTTCCTATTTTATGTTTCTTATTCACAACCACTATATTTTCTCTCTCATTACAGTATTTTTCTTCTAGTCAATCTAGAAACATCTTTCCTTATGACATTATTTGCAATATAGGCTTTAAATTTTATTATATTTATATATAGTATTATATATTTAATACATTTTATTCTTTTTAATAGTATTGTATTAAAACACTGTTAATTAACAACTGTCTCATTCATTTTTATTATATACATTAAACAGTATTTTCTTTGTGGCTGATAGGTAATTACATAGTGGCTAAGTGCAGTTTGTTTCTGTATTACATCTTTAGTATTTCTGCATAAACAGACTGTAAAAGTAATCTGGAAATTTAGGTTCTCAGAATTTAGAAGAGAAAAACAAAAACAATAGATTGAAACTAAGATGCATATGTGCTATCTCTAAGTATACAGATATATATGTTTTTCCTGTTAGGTATCTGCTCTTTTAAATATGTGCTAATGTCATTTTGACTTGCATATGTAAAACTTAACTATAATCATCCTTTATGTCAAAAATGACAATTACTGTATTCTGTGTATGTTCTGCTTTAAACTCACACATATTTGACCACTTGCCTTTTGATCTTATGTCTGTGTTTTAAAAACAAGTCAGTATCATCTACACAATTTATACTGTGGCTACCCATATGTA
>NW_007066777.1:0-1541 GCF_000164805.1 Carlito syrichta | reverse complement strand
TGTAAGGTGGTGGATCCCGAGAAACTCTACACAGAAACACAATACACATGTGCTAGGACAGCTACAGTAGGAGAGATATAATTAAACTTCAGCACATTCATGCTCTGCGATCCTGGATGGCAGGGAAAAACAGGCAAGATGTGGATTGGGGGGAGAAATCAAATTGCAGGGAAACACATCATATCTTCCTGGGCTGCCTGCAAGAGGGTGTGATTCCAGCCTGGAAGTTCAGGGTGGACTGGAGGAGAAGGTCTTTGTGACTGATGGAGGGCAAGGGGTCATAGCCCATCAGACTGGGAAGGGAAACATGACTTTCAGGTAAAGGGAACAGCAAGGTACAGAAAAGGAGGAAGTGCTGGTCATGCATGTGCAGGACAAGCAACTGGGAAATAAAGGTCTTTCCTGGGATAGACTGGAGATAGCTCAGAAAAGTGGACAGGACTCAAACCAATTATATGTAAACCTTTATGTCTTGCTCAGAATTTTGGACTTATTTGCTAGACAGTGAGGAACACTTGATAATTATTATCTTCATGAGAATAATTTGGTCTGTTTATGATGTAGCCAGATTCCTGAAGTAGACTGGAAGACACATGGAAATGAAACCAGACTGATGACAGAGAGATCTTTGAGGAAACTGATAACAACCTAGTGCACTGATGATGCTACATCAAGTAAAAGATTACAAACAGGTCTAATAACACCTTAAAACAGGTATAATAATTGGGGCATATAATTTTGTTGTCCAACACAGGACATTTCAGAAAATAAAACGAGTTAGTTAACGAGTTGTTAAGTCAGTTAGTTAACTAGTTACTTAACGAGTTACTTAATGAGTTACTTAAGTCAGTTAGTTAACTAGTAACTTAACGAGTTAGTTAAGTCTGTTAGTTAACTAGTTAGTTAAGTCTGTTAGTTAACTAGTTAGTCGACTAGTTAATTAAGTCACTTAATTAACTAGTTTGTTAGCCAGTTAATTAAGCCACGGAGTTAACTAGTTAGTTAAGTGTTTAGTTAGTTAACTCGTTAGCTAACTTGTTAGTTAGCTAACTTGTTAGTTGGTTAGTTAACTAGTTAGTTGGTTAACTAGCTAGTTGGTCAACTAGTTAACAAGTTAACTCTCGAACTAGCTAACTAGTCAACTGGTTAGTTAGCTGGTTAAATAGTTTAACTAGTTAGTTGATTAGTTAGTTAGTTAAAGAGTTGGTTAGTTAACTAGTTAGCTAGCTGGTTAGTTGACTCGTTAGTTAGCTGGTTAGTTGACTAGCTAGCTGACTAGTTAGTTGACTAGTTCGTTAACTAGTTAAGTCAGTTAGTTTACTAGTTAGTTAAGTTGCTGGCTTAACTAGGTTAGCTGACTTAACTAGTTAGCTAACTAGCTAGCCAGCTGATTTAACTAGTTAGCTACCCAGCTAGGCACCTGGCTAGCCAACTGACTTAACTCAATGACTTAACTAGCTAGCAAGCTGACTTAACTAGCTGACTTAACCAGCTAGCTACCTAGCTAGGCCGCTGCCTTAAATTTCTGGCTTAACTACCTA
>NW_007066776.1:479255-493167 GCF_000164805.1 Carlito syrichta | reverse complement strand
TGGGCTCAAAGTGCATTTTCCTTCTGCGATGGGAGGTGGGCTGGACACCTCTAGTAGTTCCGCTCTAACTCCCTCTTCTATTGCAATGTAATGGGACAAGGTAGTTGTCTCAAGTCTCAAAGTGGGTAATACGTATATTTAAGTAGGGGACATTTATAATAACTGAAAAAACACTGGAGGCAGAAGACGTTATTGTTATCCTTGCGTTTTTATTGAAAAGCACATAAAATAACATTGTACATTATATAACATCATGTAAACACTCTAGAATTCGAATAAGAAAACATCCTGCTAAGAAAGAAAAGTTGCTCATGAAGATTTTCACGCCCACCTTTCCCAAGTCAGGGTTCCTCATTTATGTCACAGTAGCACGGTGGCAGGGCATCGAAATCTGCATGCATTTGACATATGTTGCAGTCCTGGAGGATGGGACAAAACTCGGCGGTACTGGCCTTGGCCCTGGCGTTCTTGGTGTACCACACCTTGTCTAGATTTTTGCCTTTTGCGGCCTCGACGTCAGGCTCCTTGGCAGTTCTTAAGCAAAGACATACACAGAGCACAGGCTTAGAAGTATTCTTCTCAGTCCCTCTGTTATCATGGTTGGGGATATCTGGGAAGTTAAGCGCTGGAGCCCATCAAATGTGGACACCAGCTCTAGATTAAAGCTATGACCCCATCCCAAGTTCCTCTCTCATGCCTTCCTCTCCTATGCTTGCAATCAAGGTAAACTCAGGCTACAAAAGTAAAGGAGAGAGAATTGCAAGCAGGGATCCCCCAGCAGGTCAGTGCAGGCCCTGGAGATGCAGGATTGATGGATAGGTGCAGCATTCAGCTGTGCCCGGGGCTCCGGATGTGCCATCTAACTCCCTAGAATCTGGACACAACTGCGTCTGACAATCAGTCTCTCCCGTACCTGAAGGGTCTTCTCCCCAAACTGTAATAATCTCTTGTCTGACCTACACTTCTTCCTCAGCCCCTCCTAGGATCCTGACATAGCTGAGCTATCCCTGAGTCCTAGAGGCCCACCTCGCTGTCCTCAAGGCCAATGAGAAAGAATGAGGGAAAATTCCGAGAGCTCCCAGCTCAGGCAAGAGATCAATCTAGCGCATCCTCCAGCTGAGTACAAGGCTGACTCATCAGTCTATGGTGCTCTGGACAGATGGAGGTTTGGCCAATGTGCTGAATTAAACACCTGATGGCAAACCCGGTGAGGTCTCGTGACAGCAAAACTGTTGACACACACAACCTACAGGCTGAGAATATTCTACAAGCCCAAGCCAGAAGGAATTTTAAAAAAGTAATAAGAGATTCCATATTAAGCTCCCTTTTTGCCTTTTTACAGCTGCCTGCTCCACCCCTACCTGTTCCCATACACAAAAATCAACTCCAAATGGATCAAAGACCTAAATGTAAAACCTCAAACTTGAAGAATCTTAGAAAATGCAGGAGACACCCTTAAAGAAATGGGAATAGGCAACCAATTCCTGCAATTCCTCATTAAAAGCCCAAAAGCCCATGCCATAAGAGATAAGATAGATAAGTGAGGACCTCATCAAACTGAAAAGCTTCTGCAAAGCAAAAGAAATCATCAAGAGAGCAAGGAGACAGTCCACAGAATGGGAAAAGATATTTGCATATCTGACAAAGCCTAGCATCTGGGATCCACAATGATCTAAAATATGCTGAAAGGAAAAACCAAACAGCCGCATTAAACGGTGGGCAAAAGACATGAATAGATACTTCTCAAAAGAAGACGTAAGAGCAGCCAACAGATACATGAAAACATGCTCCAGCCCTTAATCATCAGAGAAATGCAAATTGAAACCACAGTGAGTTACCACCTAACTCCACTAAGAATGGCCATCATTAATAAAACAAAAAAACAACAGATGCTGGTGAGGTTGGGGAGAAAAGGGAATACTTCTACACTGTTGGTGGGAATGCAAACTAATTCAGCCTCTATGGAAAACAGTTTGGCAATTCCTAAAAGAACTAGAAATTGACCTTCTATACAACCCAGCAATCCCCCTTCTGGGAATATACCCGGAGGAAATTAAATCACTCTACAAAAAAGATACCTGTGCACACATGTTCATTGCAGCACTATTTATATTAGCAAAAACATGGAACCAATTGTGCTGCCTGTTGAAACTGGACTGGATAAAACAAATGTGGTACATTTACACGAAGGACTATTACACAGCCATAACGAAGGACAAAATTTTGACCTGTGCAGCAACTTGGATTTAGAGCCTATAATATTCAGTGATCTATCACAGAAACAAAGAACTGAGTACCACATGTTTTCACTCATAAGCGGGACCCTGAATATTTACCATAATACCATAAGAAAGGATTGGCAGTAGCCAGAAACTGCTGGAGGGGGCACCTGATATCATCAATAAGGGTACCTGATCTCCAACCAGGTGAAATGGGAGCCAAAGGGAGCCACAAACTTAACCTGTACAATGACCACATGTATTCCTAATCCTGAATTGTACCTGACATCTTTAAAATAAAAATTTTTTAAAAAGGAAAAAAAAAAAAAAGCTGCCTGATCCTCTTGATCTCACCCAGGGTGTGGCCACTGCAACAAAGATGATAACCCTGCTCAGGAAGAGAGCCCAGGTACCTCGTTTAAGGGAGTATATTCTCTTTACCCATGTGACTCACTTTAATGCGTTGAATACTTTGAAGCAAAGGCAGAGCATTATAATTATAAGCAAAATTGTGACAATCAGTAAACCGCTTCCTATTCCGATCATAATCTTCGTCCTGAGATCAAACATCTTTGACACACCTAAGGGGAGAAATTCAGGCAGGCAGTGAGCATGGCATCTCTCCCCACACAGCCACAAAGCAACCTGAGGATACTTTCTTCAGTGGAGGAAGAATGAACTTCAGACATAAAATCCTTATGCATATAAACTGCAAATGAATCTTCCAGGAAGGCCTAGGAGCCTAAGCTGGCCCAGTGGTGGGTAAAAGGATTTACTTGGGGAGGGACAATGTAAATATTAAATCCTCCCAGGAAATATAGTTTGTCTGGACTAAGTAATTTGCTTAATCTAACACTTCGAAACAGGGGAGATAATAAGCAATTCAATTGTTAAGCATACTTACTACAGTTAAACCTTCCAGAGGTGAGTGAAGAACAAATGTAACAAATAATAAAAAATTAAAACTTTAGGGAATAGAATATTTTATCAGGAATTTCTCAACCTGTAATCTGAGAAAGGGATCTAATGATCCCTAAGAGTAATTACAATCTAGGGCTGAAGAGCCTGCTTTTGGAAGCACAAAAGCTTGGCCCAAACTGCTAGAGCGGAACAGCTCCAACTGTCATGCCACAGGCTGTGTGACATCAGGTCTCTTTCACAGAGTTCTGAATTCTGTTCCGTGTGTAGGTATAACTTAGCACCCATGAAGGAGAATACTGTTTTGAATCTCTTCCCTTCCATTAATCCTCAGCGTTTGACTATTAATCAAAAGCATGTTTAAGGTTTCAACTTAACAAATAAAATAAAAATAAATGTGGGGAGAGTAAAAACATTCTTACACTTAAAGTTCCATTATAGGACACTGGTTAGACTTTAGATTTTAGTTGTAGTTGTACAATGAAATAATATGAAGCTATTTACTGGGATTCAAGCACGTGCCTATTGACATTGGAAGATTTTCATGCTTTATACTTAAAAGAGTCACAAAAATGAAAGTTGAATAAGATACCTGTTCTAGTCATATCTGAACAGTTTTAAGGTAATTAAACCTAGTCAAGGTGGTAAAATTAAATGAGACTCCAGGTGCAAACAAGGTTGTGTAGACTTATTTCTTCCTGCTCCTCCATGTTAAATATATCTATAATCCCTAAAAATAACACAAATAAAACAAAGAGAACTCTGGAAGTTGGAAAGAAGAAAGCAAACTGGCTTGGGAGCCCAGTTCTGGATGAGTGCCACAGCAGTAGAAAAGAGGAGGTGACCAGGCCTGGTGTTTTCCAACTCTCAATCTAGCTTATTCTACCCTGGATTTAATGTGACTCTTGCTGACAATTCCAGGCTATCCCAGCAGCAATGGCAAAGTGGGTGGTTTGGGAGCCCTGCTGACAACAAGCCGACAGGGGAAGTGCCCATCCTTCTGGCTGGTCCTGAGACTCCCCTCTTCCAAACCTAAAGGGGATCCCACCATACCAAGTGACCCAGCCCAGGAAGCACTCTTCATCCCCATGGGCTAGAGATTCCCTTTTGTCACCTACAGACCCCAGGTGGGTCCAGCTTGGGGAATTTCTCCTGCTCCCCAGGCAGCACTATTGGGGACCTGGGAGCCCCAGATAAACTAAGTAGACCAAAATAGCACCGCAAAGCCTTTGAAAATAATTTTCATCCTAACCCCGCGGGTTCGAGACCCGCCTGGGCAACTTGGCAAGACCTCATCTCTACAATAAATCAAAAAATCAGCCAGGCATGGTAGCACACGCCTGTAGTTCCAGCTACTTGGAAGGCTGAGGCAGAAGGATCGCTGGAGCCTGGTAGGTCGAGGCTGCGGTGGCTGGGAGTGGCCACTGCACTCCAGTCTGGGCGACAGAGGGAGACTCCAACTCAAAAAAAAAAGAAAAGAAAAGAATTTTCATTGTAACCTCACCTCATAAAAGGAAGCCAAGCTCTGCAGGCTAAACCTAAGCAGAGTGGCTACCTAATAAAATAAAAGATTTAAATAGGACCCAGAGCCTCCTAACATAATGGCCAAAATGTCTAGGATTCAATGGAAAATCACCTGTTATATTAAGAGCCAGAAAAGTCACACCTGAATAAGAAGAGATGATGAACTGATGTTCTGAGCATGAAATGGGTTTCATGTGTTTAAGGAACAAACAAAAAAGCCATTGTGTCTGGAGATGTGTAACGGGAGATGGCATGAAAGAAGTTGGAAAAATTAGCCACAAACACAATCATGCAGGGCTTAGAGTTCTTAGTTTAAAGTCTAGGTGTTTTTTCTGCCTGTTTTGGAATGCCCTTGGAAGATGTTGATTGGGATTTTTAGGAAGAAACCCATGAAATCTAGCTGTGGAGTTTGTGCTTTTAAACATAGACCGGTGCTTCTCAAACCAAGCATGTAAACAAATCATCTGGAGAGTTTGCTGAGATGGCTCTAGAGTTTCTGATTCAGCAGATCTGAGGGAGAACAGGAGAATCTGTATTTGATGTAAGTTCCCAGTTAATGCTGATGCTGCTGGTTTCCGAACTAGATTTGAGAATGATTGCTCTATATTACTGATGTTGAGTGTGGCATCCCTTGAGCACTTAAGGTAGTATATTGAAGAAAAGAGGAACTTTCAAACTTATTGGAACAGGAATGATACTAAAAAACATATATGGGGGGGGCACCGAAAATAACCCACATTTATTTATTAAAAATTGTGTATTTATTCTTCCATGTTTAAACTTCAGTCACCTTCAAAGTACTGTTTGATGCAAAACACCTACAGAGATGCTTTTTCCTCTGCTCAAAACAGTTTTTGAACTCATCAATTTTGATGCATTTCAGAGCTTTTGCCGTTTGTTTCACCTCTTCCACATGGCAAAACGTGTCCCTTTGAGGACCTTTTTCATCCGAGGAAACAAAAAAAGTCACTTGGGGTAAGATCAGGAGAACAAGGAGGATAGGGCATGGGAATTGTGCCCTATCATGACCCAAATGAACACGCAGTGTGATGTGGACAGGTGTGCTCATAAATCACCTGTTATGAAATGAGCAAACATGTTGCAAGAAGCTGCCCCCGCCCCCCAAAAATTCACTGAAGCCTAATGCCCCTTCTCACAATGCTAGCTGGTGCACTGATGCCAATGGGTTCCTTGAACACTTATGCAGCAGGAGAAGCCTGCACTACAAGGAGCCCACCCTCAAAAATATAATTCAGTTTTTGGGGGGAGCTTCCCCTTATGTGTTAGTCTTGCTATTTAAGAAGACAGAGAGAGATCAGAAAAGTATGAAGAGGGAGAGAAAATTTAACATTTATCAGATACCTTCTATATACCAGGCTAGGTGATGCTGTTGCTGCCATGGCAGGTACCACACTTTGGGAACCATGGCCCTGGAGAGTTACCACTGAGGTTGGGATTGACTTCCCTTTGGTCCTCAAGGAAACAAAAAATAAGGGGACTTTCACATTTCTAATCATTGTAGAGCTATTAAACATATACATTATTCTTGATTTGGAAATAAAGAAGCACAGAAAGAGAGGGGAAAGGGGAACATTAACATTTAACATCTATTGGACATTTCTCGCTTGCTAGGCCTGTGGTAGGTGCTGCATGCTCAGAATACTATAAACCTCAGGCAAGAAGTAGGCTGCGATATTTTACAGAAGAGAAAGCTGAGGTCAAGAAATGTTAACTCACTTGTCCAAAGTTATACAGCAGCCAAGCGACTAAGGTGGAAGAACTTGATTTCTCTCCCTTGTGTTTTTTCCTTTAGGCCGTCTTGGGCACATGTCCTCTGAGGGCATTTGGTGAGATAATGTCAAAATGGGCAGAAAACTAAAATCCTGGGCTGCCCTGTCCAATGCAGGGCCTGGGACCGTCCTTCAGAATGAAGAAGTGGGAACATGGGAAAAGGAAGGGACAGCTGGGGAGATGCTAACATTCGCTTTACCTTGAGAGGCGGCCAAGGAAGAGTTGCTTCACCTTTCAGTGGATTTCCAGTGTGAAAGAGGATCAGTTTGACACCAAAATCCACATGGGCATAGGGATCAGGAGAGATGGAAATGGGAAGAAGGAGAGGACTCCTGGACTCTGGGCCCATCTTCACCACCTATTGATACAAGACCTTAAGGGCGCAGTTCACTCCCTGAGCCGGTTGCTTCTTTTCTCAAGTGAAGGGCAATGAATGCTGTGTGGTCGACAATGGTGTTGGCGGTGGTTGTTAGTTCTCAGAGGTCTCAGTGAGGACAGATGTGTCACCCTTTTGTCAATTGCAAAGCCAATGTTTGTCACAGGAGTGTTCTGCCTATAGACTGGATTTCGATGGAAGGTATGAAAGTGAAGACAAGTTTTGATGGACTAACTGGTGTATGCTAGGGAAAGTCTGCAGTAAAAATGCCTGTGCTCAATTCGAATCATTTGGTTTCATAATGTTTGAAAAGTTCTAACTCTTGAAAGTCAAAGAGTTTGCTTTTATCTTCCTAGTTTTCATTTAAACAGAAACGTTCAGGAGCATCTCCTGTATACACAAGTTACACAGACACCTACCCTGAGTTTTAAAATATGAGTCTGACTCTATATCTTCTGAGATTTATCCATTTATTGGAGATTTATCCAGTTCTCTATCTTACGCGTACATAAGAATCATCTGAAAAGCTTGTTAAATCACGGACGCTGGGCCCCACCACAGAGATTTTGATTCATTGGTTCTGGGAGGAGCCCATGAACTTGCCTATGCAAGCAGTTTCCAGGGGAGGCAGAGACAAGAGGCTGAGCAGATGGCGACATATTGGAGGTACTATGTTAGAGCCCAAAGCGGACACTCAATGTTCAGTCTGTTTCATAATAGTCCTGAGATCTTCTGCAATACCTGTTCAGGGACCAGACCCTTCACTGATCTGATTTCTCAGCTCTGGGTTGCAGCTATAGAACCTTCTTGTTGAACTAGTCCTCCAGGTGATTCTGGCAAAGAGTGTCTGGGGAGCACATGCTGGGAGTCTCTGGCCTTACCTCTGAAATTAAGACCATCAAGCAGTCAGAGGATATCTTTACAGGGTTCTGCAATCATAGCATCTTCCTACCATTGTGATTTAAAGCAGAATGGCAAACACTTTTCATGAGGAAAACTGCCCTCTGGTTTTCTTTCCAAGGCTCGGAGCTGACCATGTCATTCTCCTGCTTAAACCACTGACTTCTCAGTGTCAGCAAATCTCGAGTGGAGATGTCAAGGTTTTCCTGAGCCAGTTCCAAGCCACCCTTTGAAGCCTTGCCTCTAGCTACTGTCTGACATTCATCTTTTGCTTCAGCCAATCTAGACCATTTTACACCTCCAAAAAGAGCTTTTGGTATTGTTTCCCCATGCCTTGTCTGTCCAACTGCTTGCTTTCGTACTTAGTGCGGAGGAAGGGACCAAGGGTGTTTTCATGAAGGCTGCATCTGAAAGGAGCTTTTGAACAGCTTTGAAGCATGATGAGGGTAGGGAGAGGTGGGATTCAGGACAGGAGGACTCACCTCATTGAAGCCAGCAGACGGGGGATCATGGGAAGAAAGGGTGGGTGGAACAGCAGGCCACGTGATAGTGGCTGATAAGACCAGAAAGCTGGGTGAGCGCTAAGTGAGGAAGAGTCTCCAATCATAGTACCTACAGCCGCACTTCAAGATGAGTTATGTGGCAGCAGCATGCAAACTCAGTTTCTGACTTGCATCAAACAGACTGGAAGGAAGGATGAAAACCTAAAATATCACTCATGGGAAAGAAGGAGATGGAATAACACTCACGGGAAGACAATGTTGAAATTAAAATCATAACCTGTACCTTGATTTAATTTCTTGATTACCCCCACATTCCTTTCAGCTACCTCAAACTGTAGTGGTTACCCTGACACCTTTGAAGGTGCATTTGTCAGCCCTAAAGTCACAGCGTCCAGACTTGGTTTCTTAGGTGTGGCACATACATATTGAGAAAAGTTACAAGAAAAAAAAAAACACTGAATAAAGATTTTTTAAGTACTGAGGTCCACCTCTCCTTCTTGAGCAAATCTAGGCAGTGTTTTCTTAGAACTAATACTAATTTTAACAAAGAAATTACACATATTTAATTAAAATTATAGATATATATTATAAATATGTGTAGAAATAAAATGCATCTTTGAATTTCTAACATGTATAAAATATAATTTAGATCTTCATTAATCTAAACAAATTAAGAAATTAAAGATCAGGAATTAAAATTCATTTGAATTATTTTTAGTACTATAATCATGAATATTTTAATGATTTCATAAAATATAGTTTTCATATTCTAGTTATAGCTATGGTGAAATATTTTGTGAATCAAAGAACAGACCACAACTATCAGAAGCTGAAAGAATCAGCCTTAACTGAGACACATTTCTATCGAGTGCTGAAGGAAATGCTACCTCATGGCTACATATGATATGAATATATTAGGATGAGTCTATTAAAGGTTATATACAGGCTCCCGTGTCACTGAGGTCAGAATGAGATTCATAAATGAGCAAACATGTAAGTTAATTCTGTTAAAGAACTTAATTCATCAAAATATTAAAAGAGTGTAAAACATCCTTTTTCATAAAAATAAACACCGTAAATATTAAATGAAGAGCAAATATTTCTATTTATTTCAGACAAGTAGTTTTCAAGGTGGATGCCTTTATTTTTTAGGTACAAATATATCACCCTTCAACACATATACAATAGTTATAATTTATGAAAATTAAGTCAGAGAATATGCAATCTCCTTGGTTCATATGCCTTAAATTTTCAGTGGAGTGCCTCAGCATTTCACACTTTAAATGTACCAGGAAA
Source organism: Carlito syrichta (assembly GCF_000164805.1). Classification (NCBI taxonomy): domain Eukaryota; kingdom Metazoa; phylum Chordata; class Mammalia; order Primates; family Tarsiidae; genus Carlito; species Carlito syrichta. The sequence continues at coordinate 483,640 of NW_007066776.1, read as the reverse complement.
GGGCTTGGAAAGAAGAATCTGTATCATCTCAAACAAGGAGAGACTTCCTTATACTTTCTGGGTTTATTGAGGTCAAACAAAATGACTTCTCCCATTTTAAACCAAATACTAAATCCAAAGCAAAAATCTTAACAAGGAAAAGGCCAGTTATGGCCTTTCATGTCTACTGCTGTTATGTGACAGAACATAACATTAATGGTCCCAATGTAAACTAATTTTACACATGCCAAACATCACATCTCATTTTTTAAAGTCTGAAATACACAATATAAAATGCGATTTGATAATCTGAAAGTAAAGATTCCAGGTTAAGTATCCAACTTTCTAAGAATAGTCAGTTAGGAAAAAAAAGTCAGTAAACTCTAAGCATTCTTTTCATACCCCTGAAAAGAGGTCTTTGTATAAATTAAAACAATACTTCAATTAATAAGGTCACTTTATGTAAGCAAGACGATGATCCTTCTAAGGATTTTAAATCCTTGCTTTTTATAAACATTTTTGGGTTTTGGCTTTGTAATAAATATGTATTAAATATCTGCAGTACAGTGTATATGTTGAGAACTTATCTTTCTCCATTTGAAAGTCTTTCTCCAGAGTCATAATGTCTTAGTGGCATCCCAGCGGGTGGGGAGTTGGGATCTTGCAGCAAGTCCATTAACAAAGCAATCTTATCATCTATGTGCTCCTGGAGTTTATATATTCGCCGATCAATGTAGTCCATAAGTTTCTTTTCCATCAATTCCACATTTTTAGAAAGACTCTTTTCCAAGTAAGAGCAAACAGGTTGCTCTTCCATTCTAAAAATAAATTTGAAAATATGTATCAATTTTCCCTAGTATCATAACAAAAACAAGAAAGTTTTACAACAAGTAGCCAACATACATTGCTGAAATTTGTGTCCACAATTGTGCTCGTCTCCTTACAAAGTATTTCCAGGGTCTGATCTACAGACTCAATAGGTGACCAGTCCCAAATGCATACTTATTTCTTTAATTCTTTAAACATTTATGAAGTACACAATCGAAATGGGAATATAAGAGGGAATCCTCAAAGAACAAGTCTCTAGAAAGAGTCTTTTGGATATTGATCTCCAAATCAAAACTGATCTTGCTCAATTTTTTAAAGGTCAACATGTATCTTTTTGAATTATTTTCTAAGCAGCCCTACAATTTAAACAGTTTTGTCTCTTTTTATACAAATAACCTTACTAAAGTATTCCTTTCTAGCCTAATATGAAACACGTAAGAATTTCACTGGAATGGGCAAATGAAAGATTTAAAAAGAAATGAAATAAAAGCATACCCGTTTCTAAAACAAGGTTCACACTGCCCTTTAGGACGGCAATTCTCAGAGCATGGTCCACTTCTGAATTTTAGATTCATTCCATCCATATTTATTAAAAAGTCTTGCTTCAAGTCCATGAACATAGTATGTGTCTCCATTTTTTAGGTCTTCTTTTATTTCATCAGAATTTTATAACTTCCCACAGATCCTGTAGTTATTTATACATATTTTTATACATATATATTTTGTTTACTTATATATATATATACTTCATACCTATTTACAGGCATTCTTATTTCAATCTCTTTGGAGTAATCTAGTTTTGTTATAAAGATATTACTGGCCCCATAAAATGAATTGAGATGTCTTCCCTCTTCTATATTTTAGAAGTATGCAAAAATTAGTGTTTTTTTTAAAGGTTTGGTAGAATCCCCCAGTGGAGCTATTTGGGCCTAAGTATTTTTTTTTCATGAACTTTCCAATTACAAATTCAGTATTTTTAGTGGTTATAGGAATATTCAATTACCTAGTTCATGTTGGTTGAGTTTCGTAGTTTGTGACTTAAGTAGTTATCCATTTCTTCAGTGGAAACCATTCAGTCTTTCACCATTAAGTATTACATTAGCAGTAAGTTTCTTGTAGATAAACTTTATGAAGTTAAGGTAATTCCCTTCAACTTCTAGTTTTCTAAGAGCTCCTTTCATTATAGATGGGTGTTGAAATTTGTCAAATACTTTTCTGTGTTAATCTATGTGATCATATGAATTTTCCTCTATAGTCTGCTGATATGGTAGATTACATTAATTTTCTTTTTGACTTACAGTCTCACTCTGTTGCCTAGATGGTAGTGCAGTGGCACAGTCACAGCTCACTGCAGCCTTGACCTCCTGGGCTCAGGCAATCCTTCCACCTCAGCCTCCTGGGTAGTTAGGACTACAGGTTTGTGCCACTGCACCTGGCTAAGTTTTTAAGTTTTTTAGACATGAAGCCTCACTATGTTGTCTAGGCTGGCCTCAAACTTTTGAGCTCAAGAAATCCTCTCACCCTGCCCTCCCAAAGTGCTAGGGTACAGGAATAAGGCATTGCATCTGACCTAATTTTCAAAAACAGAATCAGTCTTGCATACCTAGACTAAATCCCACTTGGTCATGGAGTATAATCCTTTTTAATACAGAACACTACTGGATTTGACTTGTTAATATTTCATTGAGTATTCTTGTATCCAATTCATGAGCAATATTGGTCTGCAGTTTTCTTTTTTTCTTATACTGTACTTGGTTTGGTATCAGGGTAATACTGGCTTCATAAGTGCTACCTCTTTGAAGAGATTGTATAAAATTGGTACAATCTCTTCTTAAAATGTTTGGCAGAATTATCCAATAAAATCATCTGACTTAGATATTTCTTTTTGAAGGACTTTTAACAAATTCAGTTTCTAAAAGAAAGTTATAAAACTATTCATATTAAGTATTTTATCTTGGGTGAATTGTAGTTTGTGTCTTTCTAAAAATTGGTTTATATACTCAAAGCTGTCAACTTTAAGTGTACTTTTGTTGTTTGTTTTTTGAGTTGGAGTCTCACTCTATCACCCAGAGTGGAGTGCAGTGGCCACTCCCGGTCACCGCAGCCTCCACCTGCTGGGCTCTGGCGATCCTTCCGCCTCAGTCTTCCGAATAACTGGAACTACAGGCGTGTGCTACCACGCCTGGCTCATTTTTTATTTATTGTAGAGATGAGGTCTCGCCAAGTTGCCCAGGCGGGTCTCGAATCCATGGGCTCAGGCAATCTACTCACCTCAGCCTCCCAAAGGCACGGGATTACAGGCTGAGCCACCAAGCCTGGCTAACTTTAAGTGTAAAGTGGTTCATAATACTGTCTATTATCCTTTTAGTGGAAATAGGATCTATAGTGGTATGTCCTATTACATTCCTAATTTGCCTTCTTTCTCTGTCAGTCTTAGGACAGGTTTACCAATTTTATTTCAAAGAATCCACTTTTTATGCTCAAATGATTTTTCCCTATTGTTTTTCTGTTTTCAATATTAGTTATTTCTGTTGTCATTTCCTTCCTTCTGCTTGCTCTGGGTTTATTTTTTTTCACTATAGGGCCTTAGATTACAAATGTGAAACCTTTTCTATTTTTTTCTAACATAAGCATTTAAGTGTGAAGATTTCCTTCTCAGTGTTGCTTTAGGTACATTTCACAAATTCTGATATGTTAGAATTTTATTTTCACTTCGTTCTGGGCATTGCTTCATTGCCTTTGAGACTTCCTCTTGACACACGGATTATTTGGAAGTATGCTGTTTAATTTCTAAGGGTTTGGATTTTTTTTCTGTCTTTTGGTTTTGATTCCTGGTTTAATTTTATGGTCAGATAATATTCTGTGCATGATTCTGTTTCCTTTTAATTGGTGCAAGTTTGCTCTTTGACCAAGGATACGGTCTCAGTGAATGTTCCATGAATGTGCAAATAGAATACATATTCTGCTGTTGTTGAGTGGAATGTTCTACAAATGTCAGCTAGATCCTGTTGGTTGGTAGTGTGTCATTCAATTCTTCTGCATCTTTCCTATATTTCTGCCTAATAGTTCTATCAATTGAGATTGGGGTGTTAAGATCTTAAACTATAATTGTGGATATATCCATTGCTCCTTTCAGATCCATCAGCTTTTGCTTCACATAGTTTGAACTTCTGCTATTTAGTGCATAAACATCAGGATTGCTATGTCACTGTTTTATTATTGTGTAATGCCCCTCTTGTCACTAGTGGATTTCTTTACTTTGAAGTTGATTTTATCTGATATTAATAATATACCTAGGCTGGGTTTAGTGGCTCAACCTGTAATCCCAGCACTTTGGGAGGCTGAGGTGAATGGATTGTCTGAGCCCACGGGTTTGAAACCAGGCTGGGCAACTTGGCGAGACCTCGTCTCTACAATAAATAAAAAAATTAGCTGGGCACGGTAGCACGTGCCTGTAGTTCCAGCTACTTGGAAGGCTAAGGCAGAAGGGTCGCTGGAGCCCAGCAGGTCATCACTGGGGTGGCTGTGAGCATGCCACTGCACTCCAGTCTGGGTGACAAAGGGAGACTCCGACTCAA
>NW_007066776.1:462802-479193 GCF_000164805.1 Carlito syrichta | reverse complement strand
AGTTGGAGTCTCACTCTGTCGCCCAGACTGGAGTGCAGTGGCCACTCCCTGCCGGCCACCGCAGCCTCGACCTGCTGGGCTTCGGCAATCCTTTCGCCTCAGCCTTCCAAGTAGCTGGAACTACAGGCACATGCTACCACGCCCGGCTAATTTTTTGATTTACATGATGGTTGTATGGCATATCTTTCTACTTTTGACCTACCTATGCCATTATATTTGAAGTGTCTTGTCAACTGCATATACACTGTATAAATTTTTTAATTGGTGAATTCAGACCTTCTATATTTAAAGCAACTATTAAAATGTAATTATCCTAGATATGTCCTCTACAGGTATTGGGTACCACGTCAGATGGTATTATGATTTTTGCTTCAACCATCAAATATGACTTAAGAAACTTATGAGAAGGACAGCCTACTATATGTACCCTTCTTCTTACCCATTCTGTTCTGAATTTCCAAACACTCTTTTGTCATCATTTCCTTGGAGAATTTCCTTTACCCATTCTTTAACAATAGGTCTGCTAGTGTCAAATAATCTTACTTTCGTTTAATAATGTCTTTATTTTCTTTTTATTCGTAAGTATATCTTTGCTGGATATACAATTTGTGATTGATAGTTCTTTTCTTTCAGCACCTGAGAAATGTTCCTTTTCTTACTGGCCACCATAATTCCAGAAGAGAAATCAGCTGTCATTAAACCTGGTATCTCTATGAGAATATGCTGTTTCTCTCTAGCTTTCTTCTATAGTTTTTTCCCAGAAAATTGTGATGTGTCTTCTCATATTAATTGGGATTTATCCTGTGTAGAATTTACTCACCTTCTTGAATCTGTAAGTTCATGGCTTTCACCATGTTCAACTTTGGGAAAATTTCAACCATTATTTCTTTCAGTGTTTTTCTCAGCTCCACAATCTCCCTCCTCTCTTTAAACCACCCCGACTAGGGAATTAAAGTACCACCTGATTTTGCTGGGCTGTGGTGACATCACCCTGATATACACCTTGCTTTAGCTGAGCAGGGAATGGATGTTCAGCTTCTATTCGCCTCTGTTGACAGCACCCCAGCAGTAGAACTCAAATGCTGCTGCTTCCTCTGAGTAGGGAATGGAGGAACAGTTCACCATTCAGCTTGTGGATACCACCCCAGTAGAGGAACCAGAGTACAACTGCCTCTTCAACAGGGTTGATGGGAGGGCAGTATTTCTTCTGGTGTTTGACAGGTATTAAAATGGCTTGGTTTTGGCTGGGTATGGTGGCTCATACCTGTAATCCCAGCACATTGGCAGGTCTAGGCAAAAGGACTGCTTGAGCCCAGGAGTTTGCAACCAGACTGAGCGACATAGCAAGACCTTGTGTCTACAAGAAAATTAAAAAATTAGTCGGGTGTGGTGGCATGTGCTTATAGTCTCACGAGGCTGCTGTAGGAGGATCACTTGAACCCAGCAGGCCGAGGCTGCAGTGAGCCATGATCATGCCACTGCATTCCAGGCTGGAAAACAGAGTAAGACCCTAACTAAAAAAAAAAAAAAAAAAGTTCTGGTTCTTTTAGAACTTCCTTTTCCTATTCCTTTGGCTAGAAGAAACAGGCTTTTCTTGAAGCTTTTGTTTTCTGTCCCTGCTGGTTACCTCAGGCTGTAGACTCCTTTGGCATCCCACTCAAGATATATATGGGAGCCAAAAAAAAAAAAAAAAACTCACCACTGAATTGCTCCTCACATACCACAGTCCATAAGTTAAAAAATTCTATGTTGAAAGATTTCAACAGTAAGTCAAAATAGTTAGGCCTGGAGTATGATTGTAGTCCTGAATTCCGGCCTAGTGCAGTATTTCAGAATAGCATATAAAAGATGGAGAACGTACTAACCAAATACTTAGTCACCTTTTAATCAAACCAGTTTCACCAAAAACTTAGAATTATAAGATCAGAATATAAGGGCCTGTATGCTACAAATAATTAGGATGTTAATATATTTTTTGAGGATTCCAAAATTAACCTAGGTAAAACACAATCTAAAAAAAAAAAAAAAAAAGTCTGTCATGACGGCTCCTTTAGTATAATCAGGAAAAAGAAATGCATATTATGACTCCCACACCTCCTCTCTATTCATGCAAATCATTTTCTACTTCCCTAGCTAATGCTTACAAACCTTCTACAAAATGCCTGAAAAATGTGCAACACCTCCAACTATAGACAACTCTTCAAAGCTAAATGTCTGCTCTGTAGTTATTCTTTTTCAGTACATTAAAGGTGAAATGAAAAAAAAAAAGCTGCTAAAATTTTCTCTGGAAACATACTCACCCAACACCAACAAAGCCTTCACCAGGCTTGGTGATGCTGTCCTGCCACTTGGCCTTCTGTCCCACACGGAGATGGTTGACCTGTCTACATAAATCCTGGAGAAAAGGCAGCAAATCAGAGTTAGGTATATTTGAGTTATCATTTGCTTTCTTTGGTAAGAAAGAGGACACCGCATTTCTAATCTCATCTTCAAGGTTTTGTGGTACAATTTTATACTAGTCGAGCTTTGTCGTAGTCCCTCCACCAGGTGGCTGTGTGCTCTTATCAATGTAAGTGCTTAAGGCTTCCAGATGTCCATCCAGATGTCCATCCAGATCTAAATGGAAAAAGTTTGGAGGACGACTTGTCTGAGGCTCCCAAGGCAGATGATGTTTGTGGTCCAATCATATACTTATATCCAGGATTGCCCAAAATTGACTGCAGCTGCTCTCCAAATGGGAAGACAATTCTAAAAAAGGTAAAAAGGCACATGCAAATGTCATTAATATTGATGGCTCACTTCTGGAGTAATTACTATGAGTCAGGTAGTGTGCATTCTTTCACCTGATCCTCAAAACATCCTTATGAAGTAAGCTACTATTATGCCAACTTAATAGTTGAGGAGACCAAGCTAAAGGTAACCTGGCCAAGGTAACCAGCTAGTAAGTGGCAGAACTGGGATATGAACCCAGGCTGCTTAACCCCACAGTCAAAGATTTTAATAATTTCACAGTTTTTCCTAAAAATATATTAAAATAAAACTAAAAAACTTAGTAAAATTGCCTTGGCATATTTCAACGTTTTTACTACAAAGGCCTCTTTGATGTATGGTGATAAAACGTAGTACTCCCAACTGAATCACAAAAATTAATAATTTTCTTAGAATTAAATATCATCATGAACTTTCAAAATATGGTAAGCCACTGTAGGCATATCTTTTGCAACTAGTTTCTTTTTCATAGAAGATACAACAGAAGATGCAACTGAAGTTTGATGTTCTATGAATATATTTGTCACATTTTCAATCACTTAAATGAGCTACATTTGGCTGTGTCTGCTTCAACAATTTGTACGCTAAAAGGATGACTTTTAGTAGCCTCAACTCAACTGACTATGCTGTATTATTTCTTAAGTTTCTGGTCCACCTTTAAGACATTACACGGTCTCTTGTTCAGGAGCATGTCCCGCTGTGCTCTGTAATTTTTCCACTAAAGAAAAACAAAACTATCTCTAGCCCCAAGCAACTTTAAAAAAAAAAAAATAGTTTCCCTGGATGAAAAAGTCCCCAGAAGGAAAGATTTTGGCTGGTGTGGAAGAGGTGAAACAAAAAATAGCAGAAGTACTAAAAGACATCAAAACTAACAAGTTCAAAAACTGTTTTGAGTAGTAGAAAAAGCATCTTGATAGGTGTATTGCATCAAATGGAGAGTACTTTGAAGGTGGCTGAAGTTTAAACATGTAAGAATACACAAGTTTTTATAAATAAATTTGTTTTCTGGGGATCCCACCTAGTATTTACAACACTTCAGCATTTTACTCAGGAGGCTTAGGTAGGAGGATTGCTTGAGGCCAGGAGTTCAAGACCAGTCTGGACAATATGGTGAGACCCCCATCTCTACAAAAATAAAAAAAAAATTTAGCCCAGGCGCATGTACCTGTAGTCCCAGTTACTTGAGAGATTGAGGTGGGAGGATTGCTTGAGGCCAGGAGTTGAAGACAGCCGTGAGCTGTTTTGTGTCACTGCAATCCAGCCAACAGAGGGAGACCCTGTTTCTAAACACACACACACAGGCCAGGTGCGGTGGCTCATACCTGTAATCTCAGTACTTTGGGAGACCAAGGCCGGAGGATCACTTGAGGTCAAAAGTTTGAACATAGTGAGACCTTGTCTCTGTAAAAAAATTAAAAAATTAGCTGGGCATGGCAGTATGTGCCTGTAGTCCCAGCTACTTGAGAGGCTGAGGCAGGGGGATCCCAGACCCCAGAAATCAAGACTGTGGTGAGCTGTGATTGTGCCATTACACTTCAGCCTAGGCAACAGAATAAGGCCCTGACTCAAAAAATAAATACGCACATAAATAAAAAAAAGTGAATATTAACTATATATTTAAAAATAAAAATAAAATTAGACAACTCTCCTTCAAACAAAAGGAGCTTTACTTAATCATAATGGCAAAGCTCTGTTATTTTGGGTAGTGGTATCTAATACTTCAAAAAAACTTAAAATGGGAAATTCTTCATAAACAGCAATCAGATTTGTATGGAATCAACCTCAAAAATTGTACATGACAACTAATTTGGCAGAAATTTTAATTAGAAAAATCCAAATGCAAACAAAGTATTTGCTATGTGAGCTTTTATTTTTTGGATACACCATATTTTGGAGATTTATAAGGCATTTATAATGATAAACATTAGTCATGTTTTCTCAGATGAAAAGTGGTTAGGTGATTTGTTTTGTTTGTGGTAAATATCAAGACATTCACAAGTAAGTCTATACGGCAGTACAGTAAATGAAACCATCTTAGATGTAGGTACCTATTCCTCTGCTTCCTTTTGTTTAATTTTATTCACTTCTGAATTTTCTTGTGCTGTCATATGTTGCCTTACAAGATGTCAAATTCTTTAAAAAGTACACAGAAGAATATGTACTAAATAATGTAAAGGACCTATTGTCCATATAATTCTAATAATATAATCTTTGTCCATATAATTCTACTTTTAGGAATCTGTACCAATATGTGTAGAAGTGTGCAAAAATGAATGGACAAGGACAAATGTCTTTCTTGCAGGGCTAATCATACAAAAAATTAAGTATCCTAAAAGTCATTAATATAGCGTTGATTAAATAAGTCTAAATACTCATAAAGTGGCATGCTATGTAGTCGCTAAAAAGGGCATGGGGATACACTTATCGTTTAGGACGTGGTTCACATCATGTTAGTGGAAAACGATTACAGAGCAGCATACAAGAACATGATAAGTATTTATGCAGAATTGTGTCCATATACCTCTCTGAATATGCAAAAACTGTATATGTGTGTGTGTGTGTGTACATGTCATTTCATATATGTGCACACTCCCCCACATTTCTGAAAAATTAAGTTCTTGCAGGATTTCTGAAAGGATTTTTCTGTTTTTTTCTATAAAATATTCAAACCTATATTATTTTGAAAAAAGCAAGAAAAAAAGCTATTTTTATTTTGAAGGTGACAAAAGCAAAGTGCAAATCGAATAACTGAACATATTTTCTTTGAGAAAATGGGGTACCATTTCATTAACATTAAAGGGCAGTAATGTACTCACATTATATACAGATATATATTTTATGTAATATAAAAATAACTATATATAAAATTTGTGCATACATGTTATATTAATATATAAATATATGTACACATTATATTTTGATAACTGAATTTCGATTCAATTATCTTAAATTGTGAAAGCAAAAACAAAGTCAGCAATCTGAACATCAGCTACAAGAAAATAGGGAATAAGCTTGCCATCTATTGAGCTATCATGAAGGTTTGGATTGCGTTTCAGGCTCATATGACTCAGTACTGAACTGTAATACTCTGAAAACAAATAATCTTAAGGCACAGATGAAGCTGGGAGAGACCAAGTACTCTAACACAGCTTCCCAGGTCCTTCCTTCCTCAGTCAGGACAGGTCCTGCCTCGGCAATGTGCATGGTTATACCACATGCACAAGATGTTTTGGTCATAAAATATCCTATTTTATAATCAGATAGTTACACATCTTATATGACATTTTCCAGGGAGACAACACATAGATACCTGGATTGTTAACTCTAAAATTAAAGGCTTTCTTACTAGGAAAGGAGTCGTTTATCTGAGTGCTTAAAAGATTTAACATTCTTCCCTTCTCAGGGTATCTCCCAAATGTCTCAAATATAATCATTTAGTATGTGGCAAGGGAGAGCTGGTTAGAACACAATGTGTGTGAGAGGTATGTATGTGTTTTCTTTTTCGAGTTGGAGTCTCAATCTTCGCCCAGACTGGAGTGCAGTGGCACACTCACGACCACCGTAGCCTCGACCTGCTGGATTCAGGCAATCCTCCCACCTTAGTCTTCCAAGTAACTGTAACTACAGGCACATGCCGGCATGCCCAGCTAAGTTTTTGATTTATTGTAGAGATGAGGTCTCGCCATAATGCCCAGGTTGGTCTCGAGCCCGTGGGCTCAGGCAATCCTCTCACCTCCACCTCCCAAAGTGCTAGAATTACAGGTGTAAGCCACTGCACCTGGAGAATGCATGTTTCTATATGCACAGAAAACTCTAGAAGGATACAGTTTACACTCCAAAAATATACTATGCATAAGCCTCACTTAGGAATGCTTATTTAAAATACTGATTTCTGGATCCCATCCTCCAGGGTTCAGGGCATATGGTGAGGGCCAGGATCTACATTTTATAAACATTTTTAAGGGACTTTGATACAAGGCCTCAGTGTTTAGGACTTGCTTGTGAGTGAGAACACACAGTATTCAGTTTTTTGTTTCTGTTAGTTCACTTACACAGATAGTCTGCAGTTGCATTCATGTTGGTGCAAAGGACATGGTTTTGTCCTTCTTTATGGCTGCGTAGTATTCCATCATGTACATGTACCATATTTTCTTTAACCAACCCACTTTTGATGGGCATTTGGGTTGGTCCTGTTTTTGCTATTGGGATAAGTGCTGCAATAAACATTCGTGTGCAAGTGTGTTTTTGGTAGAGTGATCTATGTTCTCTCTAGGTATATTCCCAGAAGAAGGATTGCTGGGTTGTATGGTAGCTCAACTTTAAGTCTTTGAGGAAATGCCACATTGCTTTCCACAAAGGCTGCACTGAGCTTATATTCCCGCCAACAGTGGTGTTCCCTTTTCTCTGCAGCCTCATCAGTACCTATTATTTTTTGACTTTTTAATGATAGTCATTCTGACTGATGTGAAATGGGATCTCATTGTAGTTTTGATTTGCATTTCTCTGATGAGTAGTGAAGCTAAGAAATTGTTTCATAAGTTTGTTGGCTGCCTGGATATCACCTTTGACAAGTATCTGTCATGTCCTCTGCCCACTTTTTTTTTTAGAATAGCAGTTCATTTTATGTCTATACCATGTTTTATTTATTTATTCATCAGTCGGTGGACATTTGGGTTGCTTCCACATGCTGGCTATTATGAACAATGCAGCCATGAAAATTCATATACAAATTTTTGTGTGGCCTTATGTTTTCATTTTTCTTAAGTATATCTCTAGCAGAATTGCTGGGCCATATGAAAACTTTCTACGTACCCTCTTGAAAAACCGCCAGCCTGTTTTCTATAGGGGCTTCTTCTGTGGTATTTTAACCACAAACTGACCTGGGACCGAGCCATATGGGTCTTGGTATGATACAGGTACCATAAATGCAGGCACAGGTACTCAGGCTATCCATCGGGATGTTCTCACATGGGTGGATTTGTACTGAAGCCCTGCCATAATCCATTCACACTCGGAGCAGCTCGAGAGCCTCATTCTGTGCCTTCACTCTTGAATAAAGCAAAGCAGAGAGGACTCTGAGAAAGATGGGCACTCAGGAGATGGCGACCTGGTTTCGTCACTGATGACTCATTACAATTTCATACATCTGGTCAATGCCACTAGCCTGCATATTAGAGTTCAGAAGCGATTCTCACATATAAATTCATGTCCAGCTTGTAGCAAGTGAAAGGCTTGGCCATGGCCATCCCTTCAATATGCAGAAATCCCAACCCATCTGAAAGCTTCTCTTATATGTGATGATGGTGGAACAGATGACACACTTCTTTCTCAAGAAGTCATTCAGGATCAAGTCCAAGTTTCTAATAATATTGTGTCTCCTTGTTTTTGAGACTAAAATGAGGATGAGGCAGCACACCTGAGCCCACTCACTGGAGTGCAGTTTCATGGGGTATGACGCTCAGCTCACCATTCTTAGTTTTTACCAGATCTTCCCGAACTCCAATCATGTCTGCGTGAGGCACCCTATGTGATGTGCATCAATTCTTCTGACTTATAACTCCTTGGGCTGGCCATGACCTGCAAGTTGACCTGAGTCCTCGGAGGTCACAGAAGGTGAGCTTCCCCCAGAGCCCTCTGGCAGGGACCCCGGGGTGATGTCAGTTCCACAGTGCCAGGTCGCGGGCAGCTGCGTTCTTGGATGAAGCGAGTGAGACATCCCAACACAAAGAACCCCACAGTGTGTGTCTTTCTGTGGGCTGCGGTGTGGCTCTCAAAGTTTCTTTTGTGTCCACTGTCCCGATGTGGCCGGAGGCAGCAGCCCGGCCCTGCTTAGCTGCTGCTCGCTGCTGTGCGGACTTCACTCTCGTCAGCTCGGGCTCACAGTCCAACCACTTTCACTCCTGCGCCCTGAGGACTTGTCCTTTTCCTGGACTCTTCGAAGCCCCTCCTTTCCTGGGGAGAGAAAAGAGAGAAAACACGGGCACTTCCCCATGTGGCGCAGGCAGGGCGTGGGGTTTGTGCCCTGCATCACTGCTGGCCCACTTGAGGTGGTGGCTGAGGCCACGAAGAGCTCTTTTTTAAAAAAAAATTTATTATAAAGATGTGGGGTACATTTCAGTGTTAGGTATATAAACATTGATTATGCCGGTACCTTTGTTGATGATGTATGTCCCTCCCTCCCCTAGCAGTTTCCCTCAACTGCCAATCCCACCCCACCCTCCCCTGACAGTTCCCTACTACTGTCAGTCACTGTCGTATAGCATTATAATTGTTCAAGGTCTGTTTATGAGTAAGAACATATGGAACTCTGTTCTTTGATTCTGTGATAAATCACTGAGTATGATCGACTCCAAATCCATCCAAGTTGCTGCAAAGTCCATATATTTGTCCTTCTTTATGGCTGCATAATATTCCATCGCGTATATGTGTTACATTTTTCTTTTATCCAGTCCAGCTTTGATGGGCAACACAGTTGGTTCCATGTTTTTGCTATTATGAATAGAGCCACAAAAAACCTATGTGTGCAGGTATCTTTTTTGTAGAATGATTTGAGCTCCTCTGGGTATATTCCCAATAGAGGAACTGCTGGCTCATATGGAAGGTCAATTTCTAGTTCTTTCAGGAATCGCCACAGTCTTCCAAAGAGGCTGCACCAGTTTGCATTCCCACCAGCAGTGTAGAAGTGTTCCCTTTTTCTCCACATCCTCACCAGCATCTGTTTTATTTATTTATTTGTTTGTTTGTTTGTTTTTGAGTTGGAGTCTCACTCTGTCGCCCAGACTGGAGTGCAGTGGCCGCTGCTGGTCACCGCAGCCTCGACCTGCTGGGCTCCGGCGATCCTTCCGCCTCAGCCTTCCAAGTACTGGAATTACAGGCATGCGCCACCACGCCTGGCTGATTTTTTGATTTATTGTATAGATGAGGTCTCGCTGCCCAGGCGGGTCTCGAACCCATGGGCACAGGCAATCCACTCACCTCAGCCTCCCAAAGGCGCAGGATTACAGGCTGAGCCACTGAGGCCGGCTGTTGTTTGTTTTATTAATGATGGCCATTCTTACAGGGGTTAGGTGGTATCTCAATGTGGTTTTGGTTTGCATTTCTCTGATGATGAGTGAGGCTGAGTGCTTTTTCGTGTGTCTGTTGGCTCCCTGTATATCTTCTTTTGAGAAGAGTCTATTCATATCTTGCCCACTTTTTAAAGGGGCTGTTTGTTTTTTTTTCCTTTTGGCGTGTCTGAGTTCCTTGTAGATCCTAGATGTCAGGCCTTTGTTGGATAAACAGTTCTCTGCCCGCTTTTTAATAGGACTATTTGTTTTTTCCTTGTCAATATGTTTGAGTTCCTTATAGATTCTGGATGTTAGGCCTTTGTCAGATAAATAGCTTGCAAATATTTTTTCGCATTCTGTGGGCTGTCTCTTTACTCTCTTCATAGTTTCTTTTGCTATGCAAAAAACTTTTTAGCTTGCTTGTCTCTAACATTCTTGAAACAAACCCACTTTACCCTGGGTACCTCCACAATGGAATATACATATATTACCTAATCCCTCAAAAATCTGATGTCCAACTCCTTGCTATTCAAACTGTCCCCTGAAAAATCTCCAAAAAGTACTTTATGGATAATCCAAAGGGTAAATTTACTGTATACTCATTCAAAGCCATAAACAAGAAAGACTAGGTCACTGTTTGCACAAAGCTTACATTTTAATGAGATAAACAGACCAATACATATACAACAATAAAAACAGTCAAGAAGGCTCTGACAAAAATTGATTTGGAGGGAAAGTCTACTTTAAACAGGGTGGTTGGAGAAGATGACATTGAGGATGTAACATTTAACCCAAAATCTGCTGAGAAAGAGTCAGTGATGCCAAAAGCTAGCATAAGAAATCAGTTACCAGTACAGTGATCCTGAGTGGGAACACATTTAGATAGCTGGGGAATACACACATCAGAATGTCTGGAGCAAGGTTCCCAAGGAAATAAGGCAGATGAAGTGCAGGAGGCAAGCAGGGCCAACATTTGAGAGGTCTGGGTAAGGAATCAGAATTACTTCTAAGTGTGAAGGGAAGCAATCAGAGAGCTTTACACAGGGAAAGGATGAGATCTATTTACCCTTTGAGGACATTCTGGGAACACTGTGGAGACTGGGTTGTAACAGAGCAGGAGAACCAGTTAGGAGCTTTCTGAGCTACCCAGGTGTGATAATGGCGGAGGAGGAAGAAAAGTACAGATTGCCTTCTTTTTTTTGAAAGTCTCCTTGCTGTGATCTCCATAATCTTCAACTCCTTGCTTCTCTTGACTTTGACCAGACTCCAGTATTTGTAAACCTCACAATATTTAAAAGGAATTCTTTACTTAAATCATTTAAATTTTTACATCAATTCTGTGGCTTTTATAGTATGATCATTTCAATTTTCTACTTGAAGAATTCATATGAAAAATATATGAATCAACTTGCCAAAGGATGCAGAGCCTAATGTGACAGGACAAGAACTTGAAGTCACTCCCTTGACATCAGATCCTTACTCTCTTGCTCCCCTATCACACTGCTGCCTCCTATCCTCTGGTTCCCTCCTTCTCTCCCTATGTCCTTATCCAGTGCAGCTATGCTCCAAGGGTCTTTCTTCCTTGCTTCTGTCTCTCCCTTCACCATGCTGTCTGTCAGCTACTATGGTAGATCCCTCCCAGTCACTGAAGGGTCACTTCTCCCAATTCTGTTTCCAAAAACTGCCAACATCCTTCCAGGTAAGGTCTTGTTCACAGCAAAAACTCAATATTCCCCAATTAAACTCCTTTTCCCCTAATTGTTCTCCTCCTGTGGATTCCATTTATTTTGCTAGTATTGACAGCCTCAAAAACCTCAATTTTGTGTTTGACTCTTCTTCTCCCACAATATCAATATTAAGGCAGTTGTCAAGTCTCAATGGCTCCATTGTTTTAGCATCTCACAATCCAGCATCGCAATACTATGTCCAACCTTAGACCCTCATTCACTCTTATCCGTATGAACACCTTAGACCCTCATTCACTCTTATCCGTATGAACAAAAGAACGTGTAGTTGGCCTCTTTCTTGTAGTCCTATTTTCCTCTGACTCACCTTACATGGATTAAAATTTCTAGAAACATAGGTGAAAAGCGTTTACCAATTTAAAATATACTTAAATCTCTCTACGATCTAGTCCAAATCTACTTTGACCTTCCCCCATTCTTTGCTTCAGAGAAATTAGCTACTATTCATTTCCCAGCTATATCCAATTATTTTAGCATTGAAGACTTTATCCAGTTTATTTTCTTTCTCTGAAACGGCCTCCCTCCAAATTTCCTTGCCCAATCTCACCCTTCTTTAAAGGCCTAGATAAAATATCACTTCCCTTAGTAAGCCTTTCCTAATCTACACTTCATCATTCCCCCACTTACATACTCTATACTGTAAAAATCCTTAAATACAGACTACAGATTGACTAGTCACCTTTGTACCCTCAAAGTACTCAAGCCAGTGCCTTAATTCACTGTGAAAGTGCTTCATAAATTCTAGGTGAATGAATGAGTGAATGAATTCATGAAAAAGTGTTTAGATCTGTAGTCAAAACATTTTGTGGGATGCTAAATCTATAAAAATGACTTTTACAAGACTAAATAAAGAGTGAAATCAATAATAAAAACTCAAAGACAAATTCTAAGTCACTTCATTCTCTTATTAGAAGCTGTCATTCTGAAGTATGATCTGGAAAGAAATTTATTTCTACTTATCTGCTGCTGACATCTAACCATATCCATCAGCTGCTGAGCTCCAGGTGATAACTTTAACCCCATGGACTTCATTATGGGTTGGACCTTGTCAAGGTCTATCCTTGTTCCTAAAGCAGGAGAGCTTGTTGAAGGATATGCCAAAACCAATTTCACGTGTACCACAACTTTACTGATTAACACATACTGCTTTTTGCCAAAGGAAAGCAACTATTGCAATACAAAAGTTCAGGAAAATAAATAATGATATTAAACAATATTCACTACTTAAGGTTACTCTTTGCATTAATTAGCAAGAGTAAAGTATTCAGGAAAGCAAATATATATTTTAAACATATTTTCTTTTTTAAGTTTTCCCTAAAATTGTAATGGCAAAAACTTCAACTTATTATGCAGCTCAGAGGAACAATTTATATAAGACAATAAGGTTTTCAAACTAAAAGGACAAACTAAATACACAAAAGGAGGTAAGAATTCAACTTTTATTTATTTAAGAAACTAAAAATAAACTATACCAATCTGAGAATTAAAAACACTGCGGCTTGCTATACTATTCTGTAACACAAAATAAGGGTGTTTGGAAGCCCAACCAATGTGTTTACTGAAATAACTAAATTTAAGTCAGCCATTTGGAATTGTAATGGAGAGTCAAGATGGTTTTATGCAACCCGTTGACTTACACATTTAAAAAGATGAGGTCATGGTAATTTTCGAATTTGCCGAAGGATTCCCCTATTAGTAAAAGTCTGGCTTGGAACCCAGTTCTTCTGGCTTTTATGGCAGTGCCTTCTTTATTGCTTTATTTCATCCACGTTTACTGCTTTATTTCATCCATGTTTATGAACAAAAACATCTCATGTGGGGGTACTGACAATAGAGTAGCAATGTGTAAAGGAAACAGGGTTTAGAAGCAGACAGGGGTTCAATTATGACTCTGCTGCTTATAGCCTGGATAATCCAGGGCAAATGCCAAAACCTGAGTCAGAAGTAAAATGAGGGAAGAGAAAAACAATGACTTCACATGGTTGCTGCAATTAGATGTTAAAATTTCTAGTACCTACACCTGAGTTAGTACTCAAAAATATGCATCAGTAGCTATACATATATATATTACTGCCCAGAATATGTTTTAGTAGGCATGAGATTTCCCTAAATGAAATGATCCTTTGCATATACTTCCACAGAATAGTTACAAAATCTTCATCTTCAGAGATACACAGACCCACATGTAACACAGACACAGCTCAAACCACACCCACGGCACCAAAGAAGTGATTGTCTTCAACAATTAAGGAAAACCCCATTAATTTTATACACCTACCTCGCAATCTCCTTATTATCGCCTCTCTGCTGCTGCTTTTTTTTTTTTACTTTCCTTGGAGGTTGACAAAGGTGCCAGGTGGACACACTGATACCTTTCTGCTTCTTAATCTTTATAGCCTTCCTCTCCATGAAATATATTACAATTTTATTCACTGAGCATACTCATTATTTATCTTGTCCCATTAAAATATAGGCAACACTAGGGCAGTCATTCCAATTTATTTTATTACTGCTAATTCTGAAATGCCTTACTACAGTATCTGGTATTAGTAGGCATTCAAATATTTGTTTAATAAATCACCTCATTTAAGTGATTTTGAAAGCTACTAATATATACTACCTAAAACAATGTCTTGGAACAATCTGTTTTATAAGTTTGCTACTTGCCTGCTATAAAAATCACCATTTTTTCTCTTATTCTTAAAATAAGTATCAAAATCCTGTACAAAGTAATGTGGAGACAAAAAATATTACAATTATTTATTTTCATTAGTCTTCTAATTTACCCATGAGGTAGATCCAGAGATGAAGAGATTTTCCCAAGGGCATTCAGCCACTCAGAAACAGAACTGAATATTTTGGGATGATTTTTAGCTCAGTACCCTTAAACTCTGATGACATCACTAAGTTCACCTTGGTGATATTTTTCCCATCCAAGGCAGCAGTCCAAATCTCTTTAACTTTTAGATGCTTTTCTTCTTTAATGTTTGTCTTTCTGTATAGAAAGGGTGCCATAACCAAAATGTGGTTTCCTTGGCACCATAGTTTTACTCATATAAAGATAAGCAGAAGGTGGACTAACTGTATTAACAAACCTACAATAAACAAGTACATTATACAGAAACATTTGCAATTGTCAAGTCAGTTAAAATTTAGTGATGACTTAACTTTATTTTATGAGTGGAGGACTCCGATTTTAAATACTTTTTGTAGAAAATAATTTCATATTTACTAAAAATAAAAAAGAATCAAAATCATTTTCACTTTTATAGATGATCATTTTTAATAGTTACTTTTAAAAATAAATTGTTTCTAAGCCATTACTTAAAACCTGACAGTCAGTCTACCTGGTAGGGGACCAAGAGTTGGGATACCTTCTCAAGCAACCTGGTTACTAATACCTGAACTTATACTTGCCAATACACACAATATATAAAATAGTGATTTTTTTTTTTTTTGAGTTGGGGTCTCACTCTGTTGCCCAGGCTGGAGTGTAGTGGCATGCTTTTGATGATCATGACTCATGCAACCTCGACCTCCTAGGCTCAGGCAATCCTTCCACCTCAGCATCCAAAGTAGCTGGACTACATGTGTGCACCACTACACCTGATTTAAAAAAAATTTTTTTTTTTGCTTGTACATACGAGGTTTCATTATGTTGCCTAGGCTGCTCTCAAACTCCTGGACTCAAGCAATCTGCCCAGCTCGCCATCCCAAAGCGCTGGGATTACAGGAATGAGCCACCATGCCTGACAAAAGTTAACATTTTGATTTCTATTAAGGAGAGAGTAGTAAAGAATCTTCCTATATGGGACTAGAGAAAATATCAAACTAAAATACATTGAATTATCGTTTACATAGGCTGGTGTGGCACAATCTTGGGCTTGTGCACCATTTATAATTGGCTTCCTGACAAAATATTAGTTCAAAGTTGCAGACTGACTGCCAAATGAATTTTTGGAAAACAGATCCCTATGAGTTTATGGAGAAAGTCCAGAAGCAGCAATAAGTACTGCATCCTTTTCTGGACACTAACTAGTATGACCCTCAAAAACTCACCTCCCTTTTATTAGCCCGAAGTTTCCACAGTCATAAAAATGAAAAACCTGATCTAGACTGCCTAACCTACTATGCCTACTAGTACATTTTTAGCTTCTCTCCCCTGACACTGGCATCAATGTCAGAGAATCAATGAATAATGCAAAAGCTGAGGAAAAATAAAAGCACCAACTCAGAAGAACACGCTCCCGAGCGTACGAGGCACAAACCTGTCATCCGGGACGGTCCCAACCTTCTTGCCCCTGCTGGTTCCACAGTACTCCTCGCCGACGTATACCTCCATGTTCCTCGCTGAACTTAAAAGGCCCACAGAAACGATTTCTTCACCTCCATCAGGGTCACACGTCAGGTAAAGGAAGCAGGGGTGTCCACCTGGGCTGTCCCGGCTTCTCTTCAAAACCACCAGATCCTGGCTGAGAAGAACATCGGTGAAAACATCACACAGCATAGTTCTCTTGCCACCCCTCATCACCCACGTGTCAGGCCACAGGGACTTCTTCTAGCACCTCCACAGGCCCGGGGCCAAGCAGCCAACACGTGCTCCCTACAGGTTCAGAAGCGACAGATGCAGGCGCCGACATTCTACTCAAGCCCCTGCCACTGAGTCCGTTAGTTACGCAGGTTGCTGGACGCCTGTCGTGTGCACAGGAGTGGGGAGCAGAAGACAAGACAGACCAAAGCGTGTCTTTTTCGCAACCGAGCTGGCGGTCCTCCGGTCGGACCATTCTACAAGCCCGTTTTGCTCGACAGGGTTGGCCGATTTGCCTCGGGG